>NW_024582055.1:6389405-6686769 GCF_017639235.1 Corvus kubaryi | reverse complement strand
GGCAGAGCGGGCGCCACGGGTGCCCAGGGGCGCTGGGCCGCGGGGAAGCCCCCGGCGGGGCAGCCGGCGGGGGGCTGCGGGGGGCGGGAGGCCGGGAGGCTGGCGAAGACCTGCGCCGGCCCGCGGGCTCCGGGGATCGCCCCTATCACCAGCGCCACCACGAAGCCGGCGAATGTCATGGTGCCAGTCCCGCCGGCTCGGGTCCATCTCCCCCTCTCATCGCGCCCGGGGTGCGAGGGGGGAAGGCGGAGCCGCGGCGTCCCGCTAATCCCCCTCGCCGCACACCCCTGCCGCCCGCCCCCGGCTGCCCGGCCCGCGGGGGCAGGGCGGGCGGCGCGGAGAGGCGCAGCACCGGCGCTGCCGGCTCCCTACCTGCCGCAGCCTGCCCAGCGCAGCGGGGAGCGGAGCGGAGCGACCGCCCGGCCACGGCCACGGCCCCTCGGGCAGCCTCGGCGCGGGGCTTACAGGGGGATGCGCCCCCGAGCCCGACCCCGGGGCTCCCCCGCCAGCACCAGGGCTGCCACGCCGATGCCATCCCTCGCCCTCCCCGGCCGCCCCCCGGGTTCTGCGCTGCCCGCGGTCCTGCCGAGCTCCGCAGGTTCACCCCACCTCACTTGTCTCTCGCATTGGGGCTCCCCTGGAGCCACCTTCTCTGCCCTCGCCCCGTACTTGTGGCTCCCCCGACCTCCTACGCCCTCACGAAGAGCAGAAGGAGCCCGGGCAGAGCCTGGCCTGGGGAGCGTAGCTTCGGGGCGAGAGGGACATAACGGGCCCCGCAGGGCCCGCTGGGGCGGCACAGGGATGGTGAGATCCCCAGGCGTGTCAGGGGGGAACAAAGGGGCTGGAACCAAACGCTGTGATGTCTTCGAGGGTTTAGCATTATCCCAGCCCCATGTGCTCTGAATAGTAATCTGCTTATTTCCAAGCGCTGCAGAGGTCTGCATGACCTGATCATGTCTGATTTCCTTGTCCCACCGAGACGGCTGTCAGTTATTGCTGCTTCTTTGTCTAATACTGTGTGGTTGTTAATTTGGGGTAGTTACTATATTTTACTTTACCGCTGGTTTTAATCTATGCCGTTCATTCTTGACGTCAAATTCTGCCTCATGGAACACATACTGTGTATTTGGCAATTTGTCTGTAATATGAGTCTGTAGATTCACCTCTTCATAAGATCCTTTTGCCTCTCCATTTTTTTTTGTCTGCAGAGTTTTAATCTGGTTTCTGAGTGAGCACATCAGTATTTCCACTACCTTTTGTTGAGACAAAAGTCTAAAAAAAAGGGTGCTTTCTGCTTTCCATGCAGAATCCCACATATATCCAGTGAACAGAGCCCTTCCTTTAGCAGCCTCCAAGCTGTTGAAAAGGTGCAAAATGCAACTTTGCCAGTTTAAACTTTTGTTTGTAAGAACAAAAGAGCTCCAGTGCTACGGAAAGCAGGTCCTATAGTATTTGGGATTGCCTGTATTCATCTTAGTTCTGCTCATCTGTGGTTAATTCTTTATTGCAGCACTACAGTTTGTATTTTAATCTCTCACAAAGTTAAAGCATACTCTGCTGGGGTTTCTACAGCAACGTGATAACTATGCTATCACAGTGTCTGTTGCACTTCTTTGTGGACAGAAACTCACAGATTGTTCTTTCTTGCTGAGATTTCTTCTGCAGATATGTATATGCATTCTTTAAAAAAAATATCAGGACTGGTAAGAGTTTAATTTATTTTCAAAGTATTTGAATATATGCAAGGCATTAGCCTGAAAGCAACTCATTATGGCCATTTTTAAATTGTCTGAAATTCTGTTTCTGTCATGACAAGTTGGTTGCTTTTATCCTTTGGAAGGACCAGTTAAAAGCATGCTCAGCCTAGCTGGTTAAGGTTTCCTTCATTGCCTAGTACACATCAAGTACCAGAAATATTTCATTTTCCCTGACCTAAGCTCTTTTTCCAACCCTCTGTAGCCTGGAAGAGAAAGGGTTCTGCTGATCAGCACAGGGGGAAGAGAACAAATGAGTGTGATGAGTCTTGCAAAGCGCTTCAGGCAAAGCTCTGAGCCTGGCACTTACTCATGTATTCTGATTGCATTCGCCTCCCCAAGGTGTGTGGGCTCTGCGGTGAACTTTCTTTACCTATCTAGGGTAGAGGCATTTGTGCTTGAGCTTGCAAAATGGTAGTCAGCAGGATGTGGGGGAAAAGAGGAGAGGCTAAACAGGGAAAAAGGTTTGGAAGTAACTAGAATTCCAAAAGAAGCACCAAGAAGAATAAAAAGCAATGTTATAATGATTCACTTCCAAGACAGGGTTCAGATTTAATGGAAGGATCCACATGTACAGATTCACTCTTGAACATTTTGATTTTTATCATGAGAACGAGCCTTCATTTGTTTTAGTAACTATAAATGAGCTTTCCCCATGATAGGAGGTCTGTTAATGCTACAGGAAATAATGCTTTTGTTACAATTTACAAATTAGGGACTCGGTCTGGTGTCCATTCAAGACATTGATAGTAAACTCACTGTAAAAAGGAGGGGCACTGTTCTAAGGAGTCCTGGAGCTGACAGAGGGTTTTTTGCAAGCTGTATGCTTTGCACTTTGCTTGCAGCTTCTGTCTTGGCTTGAGCATTTCCGAGTGTCTCCCCCATATGGTTTCTCTGGTGTTTGAACAGTGTGAGCACATGCAGTTTGTCCTTCGGCTCTGGCACTTACAGGTGCCATGTAGAGAATCGCTCTGATCTGCTTGACTGCTTTTATCACACTTGTAGGAAGCTCATTATCTCTGTGACTTCTGCCTCTGTCACATGTAGTCACAATCACTCAAAAGTTATTGGAAAGAGCAAAGACAAAGCAAGAGTTATGTTTATAGACTGTGTTTTTGAGAACCTTGATTCTTTTGGACTTAAGATGGATTCTCACACTTTAAATAACAGTAAGAAACTGCACTATGCTTCAAGGGTAGACTTTACCTTCACATATTTAGAAACAAGAACAGAAGCTTGTTACTCTGATACAGCTTTAGAAAGATGCCAAATATGAAATGCTCTTAGTGCATTTGCTTGCCTTAAAAAGTGTTTTCTCTGCTGTACAAAACTGTTGAAAACTCATTCACAAATTGAATTGCAAATGCAAAAGAAAGAAAAATTATGTTTTCGTAGGAAAATAGGAAACCTCAAAATCAGTCTGGCCATTGCATATAACTTGGATTCTGAAATTACAGCATCCAGCTTTTCAGGGAAAAAAAGGCAAAAAATGCTGGAAAATAAACCTTTGGAAACTGTGCTAATTATACTCCTGCAGCAGCACAGAGGGACTTAAAGTCAGTAATCTGTGTTTAACAAGGCCTGTGTTTTTATAGGAAAGCAAAGGCTTGTTTTGGTCTTTTGAGATTGGTTGGGAGAATAGTCCATTAAGACGATATTACAGTGAGTGAACTGGCTCCAGGTGAAGCCCATTCCTCCTTTTGCAAAACAGCTTCAATACTTAGTATTCAGCTTGTACCTCTCGTGAACAGAGGTTTTGACAGCAGTCCCATACATCAACACTCATGACCAAAGCTGGGAGATCTGTGCTGTGCACTGGCAACTTCCATGAAAGCAGTCATAGGAAATCATCTGCCAGAATAGGTTTTCATTTCTGTACAATTCCTCAGGGTTGACTGTTTTTTTCTCTACTGATATTTTACAGTCCCAACACCAAAATGTTGATAAAACAAAGAATAATGAATAATTCATAGTTATGAATGGCTCTGACCACTCCAACACCCCCTGCTCCCCCATATTTCCGTGCATAGATTCCTTAGGTTATCTAAGAAATGGAAATTGTAAATATTCACATAATACAGAGCAGTGTGGGTTATTCATAATATGCAAGGCTTGAAAGGAAACTTACTCAAGAGCTTCCTTCATCCTAATAGCTTTCTAAAAGCACTTGATAGTTCTTCCCTGTGGCTGGTTCTGATTTTGCATCGTGTGAGGGTACAGGTTATTAGAGGACTAATTTTCAATGAGTGATTCATGTGAATAGGTGAAAATATCTGATGTGTGGGTTAACCATGCAAAAATAGTAGTCCTGCATTGCAAAAATATTTAATACCCAGCATTTAAAATTCAGCTGGAGAATCAGTCTAATTCTGCTGCCATTTGAATCAATAGGAAAATTCACTGATTAGCCTCTTCCTGTGTTCAGTAAAGCTGCTTACCTTTATTTTTGAGTCGCTCATGCAGTGTGCTGTCAGCAGAGATTTTAGAAAAGCTGAGCACTTCCAGCTGTCGGTGGAATTCAGTTAAAATACTAGTGACAAGTGAAGGCCTGACTCAGTCCTGTCTTACTGCCCCTGATAGCCCTATCCAAGGTATTCTCTCCTGCATTCCCTCAAGTTAGTGTCAAGCAGCAGCACAGATGGGACAGCTCAGAGCAAGGGCTGACTTCAGGCAATGAGATATGTGAGAAATTCCACCAAGAAAGAAGTACAAAGCAGAGAAAATGTAGTCAAACAACCAGGCACAACAATGAAATTATTTTCATACTATCTAGCTAATAGCATACTACTTTTTCTTCGTATAATCAGCTACGCTGGGGCAAATAGATCAAGTGCTGGAATAAATGGAAAAACTTATGCACGTGACTTAGTGGCACTTAGGGTGAGATCAAACACCAGGCTGAAGTCAGAACTAGGAGAGGAAGCAAGGCTTCACACAAAGGAGACTTCCATGTGCAAAATGAGCCATGGAATGGGTGCCGAAATGAGTCAACATTTTTAGGATGTAAGTCAGCGCTCTTATAAAATAATTTTATTCATCAGTGTCATTCTTTTTAACTACATGGGCAGCAGAAATTTGAAATGCTGCCAAGTCTGACTCAAAATTAATTTGGGTTTGTGCTTATGTGGGAGAGAATAGGCCTTTTGTTCATAATTCCATATAAGCTCTATAGGGTGACCCTGCATTACACAGGATGTAGCTGAACAGCCGGTAATTGATGAGGTTTCCATTAACACATAACACAGTGTGCACAGTAATGAGATCACAGGAAAAGCTTTTTTAAAGTGTTAAGTACTTTCTTGTACAAGGAGCCGAGTTCGTATTATAAGGGAGTAAGAAACCTGTTTTCCTGGAACAAGGCCATAAGAAACTTGATTTCCTGGAGGAGTTCAAGACGTAAGTGCATATGTGCTCAACACTGGGTTCCACAGACACGATGAAGTAACTGCAGTTAAAACTGAAAGGTAAACTGGATCATGCAAAACTGGGGACCAGTTTCTGTCGCATGTGTAAAGCAGGTTACAGGAGTACCAGGTGTAACACTTTGGAGCACAGGAGACAGGATGTGTCCATGGAGTTGCTACTACTTCAGCAACACCCAGGAACATGCAACTGGTACAACATACAGGCCTGTTCATGCACTCCCAGGGCCATGGGGTTTGAGCCTGGTTTGATATTGCTTCCATGAGCAACCTCCAAGGACTCCTTATGTTCCTCTCACAGGAGAGTTCAACAGATCCCAAGTGTGCAGTGCCATGTGGCAGAGTGGGGCGTAAGACTGGAGTGTGAGAGCAGGAGAGCCCCAGCCTGCCTGTGTAAATACAGCAGAGGTGCTGCTCAATTTCCTGATGCTCGCAATGGGAGGTGAAGGCAGCATCCCATATGTTGCAGTCTGTTAACTAGGTGAAAGGGGAGTCTGTGTAGCCAGCCTATAAATAAGCATATTTAAAGAGGCAAGAATATGACAAAGAAAATATTTTGAAGAAATGGAATAGAAAATTGCATTTGTTAACAAACAAGCTTTTAATGGAGCTTTGCTTAGAAATGGAACTTCAGTTCCAAACCTGACTACCCTGAGTGTATGTGGGATTTGGTAAGTGAGTCAGTCCTTTAAGGGAGACAAAATGTGAAAAAAAAAATTGATGTTTTCTTCATCATAAAACATACATTTTGGACTCTTTTTCATATAGAAGGTGGCCCTTGCAAATGAGTCAGCATTAGGTAAGCGTGCCACAGAGCAGGATTAAGCCTTATTTATACAAAACATCCCCTGTCACTGAAGACAACTGGTTCACAGAGCTGAGATATATGACCTTCTACAGTTTCCTCTGACATTCATGTGTAGAAGGTTCCTTGGGGTAAACAATGCTTTATAAATGTACTTGTTTAAATAAGTCCTTCTCTCACAAACAATCCAGGTAGTTCCCTCCAATGATTTATGTCTGGAATGGTAGCATATGTCTTCTCTTTGCTCAGAGATCAATTTCTGAAAACATTTCTTAATAATACCTATTAGAGAATTTTGCATTTCATTGCTGTGAAGTGTAAGTGCAGTGAAAATCCCAAACCACAGAAAGTGAGGCAGGCAGGGTTGGTTTGTGTTTTCATCTTCCACCTAATCCAAGTCCCACCTTCCCATTAGCAGCAGTGGAATGAGGCATTTCTACTGCTTGCTACACAACCTTCAGCAGCAACACACACACAGTCTGTAAAGAAGACTTTTTGACAGAGTTTCAGAGGGAAGCAGGAATTACTTTAGTGCTGAGCTACATATATGCAATGATCTTTGGTCAATATCACCCAAATTAAATCCTACCTGTCTTAAATATTTTTGTTTTCTGCGAAAGAAATTCTAAAGACTTCATTCTCTTATTCTTAGTAATAGTTTTGGATAACAATATCATTATTTTTTCAAAAGAACATGTATTCTCATACTTACTGAAGGGAAAGCTAAAAAAACCAGTTTATACTTATTTGACTCAAAGAGACTGGGTTTGTATTGAAAGCATGAGGACTAATTTTAAATTATCTTTTGTTTTACTTGCAATTTCTATTGTTTGAGAAGTTTAGCTGTTAAGCAGGGGAGTATATTGCTGAGTGTTTACAATCCATGTTCTATTGGCTATATAGGTTAATAATTCCATTGAAACCATTGAATTCCATTGAATCATCTCATGTTAGTGAGTAGATATTGTGCATTATATATACAAGCCTTAGTTTGCCCATACTGGTACCATTTTAAAAAATACAGATCCCAGTAGTTCCTAGCTTGCTTTCAGAAATATATGCAGAGCTGGAGCAACCATTTCACGGTGAATACTATAAAGTGATGTACAAAGATGTACTTGGTATTTGTGCCTCCTTTCAACAATGTGTTGAAATTTTAAAATGCAGTCACATATGCTTTAAAATAAATAAGGTGGGGATCCTGTCTACAGCTATTTCCTTGACAATCTAATGGCTCTGTGGAATTACACGTTCCAACTTACTGTTTTCATACTTAGCCATCTTGGCTGGCATAATGATATGTCAAGTAAAAGTAAAAATTAAAATTAAGCCCATTGGATTATGAAAAGCAACATATTTTTGCTGTCGATATAGCTATACAAAACACAGTTACTTCTGGTTTTATACTGATCTGTTTAGGACACTATTTTTGTAAATAAGCACTGTATTACTGTATACTCTACTTTTTTTTTACTTTTGACTTTTAAACATTGTTATTGTACACAATACCTCCTAATGGTATGTAACTAAATCCTACCAGACCAAATGTCCAGTTATATTAAGTAGAAATACTATTAACTTTAAAAAATGTAAAATTTCAAACCTCTCCTTGCTTTATGATGATTATTACCCTGTTTTGGAACCATGTCTCAGAATGTTGCCATTATTTCAGCAGAGCCTTCATTTAGCCCTTAGAAATCGAGTAAATAACTTGTGCTGGGAGCTGTAGGAGGTGGACTTGCAATTTACATCATAGGATCATAGAACACCAGGTTGGAAGGGACCTTAAGGACCATCTGGTTCAAACTTTCTTGGCAAAAGCACAGTCTAGACAGGATGGCCCAGCACCGTTAAAAGTGTCCAATGTTGGGAAATCCACCACTTCCCTGGGGAAATTATTCCAATGATGAATAGTCCATATGTCCACTTCTTTTTTCTGCATATGTAGGTTTTTCTTCGTAAATTTCTCTCTGTATTTCCTAGGATCCAGGAAAAATGAAAAACAGAATAACTCCTTTCTCTAAGATTTAACTACAAGCCATCTTCTGGAATAACAAGAAGATAAACAATAAATTCAGGGCTATATTTTAAAATATTTTATGCAAATAACATGCTGGTGCAAAATACTCCATCTATTTCGATATGGAGGTAGCCAGGAAACATTAAATAATACTGAAAACAAAAGTACTGAGTATGTCAGGTAATAGATAAGGATGAGTTTTCTGGAACACAGAGACTTCAGACACAGGAGGTTTTCAGTGTACAAAGCTGCCATATCCGGTCACATTCTGCACAGTAGCAGTGTCCTTTATTGCCAGTCAGTGCAAACAAACCAGCTCTGAGACAACCACAGAACATGTGCACAAGTACCACATTTAAACATAAAACTGAATGGGTTTGTTTTGCAAGCAATGACACAGATTCTGACTGTAACATAAAACTGGTAGTCTAATTTATTATCTTGTTTTAAAAACACAGGGAAAACAGGAAAATTATTCATATTTTCTGATCTCAGTGCCTGTAGAGTTAAGTCTGGAAGTCAGTGAACACTGAGACTATTGAAATATGGCCTTTTTTATTCAAAGCATTACAAATTCACACTTCTTTGATGCTTTGGTTTGTAACAGTAAAGCCAAGAGATATCATGTCATTAGAGCTGTACTGCCCTTGAGTGGATCAAATTCAGCTCAGTGGTAGAACAAGTAACATCACTGAATTGTGTAATTACTAGAGATTTGCTCTTGCCTCACTAAGGGGGCAGTGTTAAGGAGTAAATACAAGGCTAGATGCACTACAGTATAAAGCTGCACTCCACCCTCTCTTCTCATGCTGTATTTTAAGGCATATACACAGACACTTCTGTTGAAAAGCATTCTCTGAATGTGGTGAGAAGCCAGTATTGCCTGATCTCCAGACCAAGTGGGACTTGGGGGAAGAAATGTAAAAAGACCAAATCTTACCTTTTGCAACACAAATTAACACATTGAATTTGTAAAATAGAATAGAATAGAATAGAATAGAATAGAATAGAATAGAATAGAATAAACTACACCAGACTATTACGTGGTCCAACTGCCTGATCACCTCAGGGCCGACCAAAAGTTAAAGGCTGTTGTTAAGGGCATTGTCCAAACACCTCTAAAACACTGACAGGTTGCCTGGAGCATTGACCACCTCTCCAGGGAGCCTGCTCAGTGTTTGATCATCCTCTCATAAAGAAATGCTTCCTAATGTCAAGTCTGAATAGCTGTAAATAGAATATTTTGAATTAAGAATATAGACTCTAATTTTGGTAGTTCGTGACATTTCTAGAACAAAACATGTTGATTAGAGGAATTTTTAAAAGCAGAAATCATTTTCATTCCCAGCAATTTAACAAATCCAGTGCAAGGTCTTAAAATCCTCTCGTGACCCATCCACATTTTTCAGCAAAATGAAGTTCAGTTCAAAAAGCTTCTCTAATTCTGCTCCAATCCTGCTGGTTTTCTTCCAGCAATGTTGGATACTGCTCGAGGAAGCCAGAGCAATGTTTAGTTCAGGATATTTAAGAAACTAAGTTTATTCCATGTATGGGAACTAGAAATGTTTTTATCATTTTTTAAACTTTTGTGTGCAAGTCACTTATTCTTGCTGACAAAGTAGAATGAAATACGATGCCATTCAAAAGCAAAGGAGTTACAGAATCTCTTTGAAAATTCCTGTCAATGGTCACATCCAGGTACGATTTTGTGGTGCAGAGGCAAGCAGCTCCAACATCAAGGCTTCATGTCCATCACAAAGGACATGTCCAAAGCTGGGTCAAATGGCAGTGCAACTTGATCTAGATGAAGTGTGAAATCGCACCACATGCCGGGCAAATTATCCACAGCCTGTGGCAGAGTGTTTATGAAGGCTCTGTTTTGGCTGGATGCTTGTGGGCTTACTAATGACAAGCAGTACTCGCCTAATAGAGACTCTGCTGCTACTTATTTACTTCCAGTAGCTTTTTAAACAGAAGCGCAGCTGCTGCAGTGAGTTTGTACAGGTTCAGGGGTGTGGTGTTTTGCAATACACTCATTAAGTCAGATTTGCCTTTTGGTGGGGACATAGCTTAAGGCAGAGGTAGAAAAGCAAGCGCAGCCACGGTCCCTGGGTGTTGGGATACTGTCAGTTGTTCAAAATAGGCTCCAAAACTGAGGTAACAATGTGTAAAGATATTTCGAAAGAGGTAGATCTAGGTACTTCATTGAAAGCATAGGGAAAAAGGACATGAAATAAGAAGTGTGATGTTAGTCCATGCTAACATCTGTTTTTCTATTATAAAATATTCTTATATTTTCTGTTTTTCTACTAATCTGTTTTGAGTTAAGAGATAAATTCCTTTCTCATTTCGTCTATTTGGTCCATTTGGTGTTTTTAATTTATGAATTTATTTAGCATCTAATAGGGCACAATGTAGTTTGAGTTTTGTTATGTGAAGAACAATTGAAGTGAGAGAACAGTGCTAAATTAAGCAGTTTGGGCCTAATTCAGTGTAACTTTTTCAGTCATTTCTACCAACACAAAATAAGTAGCAGTTTTTTGCTAAATGGAGTAGTCTAGACTTGAATATATGTCAGTGTAACACAATTCCCAAATGGGTGTGAAATTTTATCATTATTTGTTAGTGTTTTATAAATACTTTATAATGCCATAAACGGATAAGCAAAAGTGGCAGAGCATGTCTACTTATTGCACAACCACCTGACACTGGAAGTAGATACAAGTAGGCTGGAGGACAGGAATTGAATTCAAAATTACCTCAACAATAGAAGCAATTAAAAAGATTGAATGCACCTCAGTAAAGAGAAGTTACTCAGCGATAATCAGTTAAATAAAAACAGGATGAGATAACAATTGGCTTCATAAATATGAAGGATAATATCTGGATAATGGATCAGAGTTGATGGCACTTCCACAAACTCATTAGTCACCATTAGACCAGCAAGAATTTGGTCTGATACTTACCTTAACAGGAACATGGGCTGGATACAAGGCTCGGAGAGCTGAAACCACAGCATGCACAGAGAAGAAGAAAGGCATGGAGCATTCTGCAAAACCACAACTTTTTTGTTTTGAAACAGTGCATGTGTACAGCAGAACACCTTCATAGCCATTAATGTTTGTAAAGATCAGCTCATCTTAGCAACCAGTTCTAAAAATGGAGTGCAGGCTCCTACAAACCTCATCAGATCACATCCAGGAGGAAGTGATTTTGTTACTGTGCAGAGACTTCTACTGTATTCATTACAGCCAACAATATCAAAGCAGTGTACAGTAGCATGAGACAGCTACTGACCTTTTTTTTCCCATAACATTTCCATAGATAGGACACTATAACTAGTAATGTATTCCCGAAGGAGATAAACAACTTTTGGTATTTTAGGGTTTTAACATTTCAAAAGCTCCATCATATTTCTAGGATATTCTATCACTGAGAAATGTGAGTAGCTGGAAATGGTTTCTTTCTGTATTAGTCTACACCTCTTTCATTTCCTTCTCTTCATGCATCTTTCTCAGTTTTCAGTGTGACCTGCATAGTGTCATTGACATGTACACAATATATGCCACATTCCAAAAAAGGAGAGTAACATCTTGTATCATGAAAGTATGCCAGTGTCTGGCACTCAGAAACCAGCAGAGGAACAGCATGCTCTGTGTAGCACAGAGCTGAGTGCACTTCTCAGCTCTTGCTGGCCACATCGTTGGGTCTGGCAATTACAGGAAGAATTGGTCCGTGTCAGGAGAGCAAACATCAGCATTAATTGTAACTGCGGGATAATTTGTAGAGTTTCTTTATTCATTTGTTAAGTTTCCTTTTGTGAGATAGTAGGGACTGACGTTTCTTGCGGACCTTTATTTCCGTCTTCATTCTTGTTGCATTCTGAATAGTTCTCAGAAAATCAGCATGAAATATGGATTAGACACATTCCCAGACAGACAGTACATAGGAGAGGGGACAAAGGAGGAAGCGGGAAAGACACTAAAAATCAGATGAAAATAGCTTCAAACATTCTGCAAAACTCCCTCACAGCGGAAGTTTCTAAAGGATTAGAAGATGAAAGCGAAACATGAAGGTTAACCTACAAATAACTACACTGCATGCTGGAATTGGATATAAAGGATGTACCTTAGAAAAACCGACCAGGTGCTTAAATGGTCACAGCTGCGATACGGCCTGAGCTGGGTGTCGCCTCAGGGATGGACCGTGCACTGCAGCGGCTGAGTGAAGATGAACTTCACACCTACACTTGAACAACGCCTGCATCCCACGCAAACGAGCGAAGCGTCGGGCACCGAGCTTTCCCTGAGGGAATTGCGCGGCACGGAAGTGACGCGCGGGCGGGAAGTGACGGCGGCGGCGGGAGTGCGGCGGCGAGGGGCCGGTGCGGGCCATGAACAGCCGCCTGCAGGAGATCCGCGAGCGACAGAAGCTCCGCCGCCAGCTCCTGGCGCAGCAGGTACGGCCCGGAGCATCCGCAGGGACCGGGGCGCTGCGGGGGCGAGGGCCTGGGGCGGGCCGTGTGCGGGGCGGGACCGCGGTGACCGCGGCGTGACTTCGTGTTTCCCGCTTTGCAGCTGGGGGCCGAGAACGCGGACAGCATCGGCGCCGTGCTCAACAGCAAAGATGAGCAGCGGGAGATCGCGGAAACCAGGGAGACCTGCAGGTCGGTATCGGCGGGCGGTGGCTGTGCGAAACTGGGGGCTCGATAGCAGTACAGGCCCGGGAAATGCGATGTGATTGCACTCGGTGAAAGAAAATGCAATAATTAGTCAAATCAACGCCTTGACTAAGGGGAGTAGGGTCTAGTTATACCTTTCTAACTGCAGCTTCGAAATATAGGCTGACTTTTGTTTCTGGTGTTAAAAACGTACTGTGTGGGAAAACCGAGATCTGAATTTAGAATGGGCCATCTGTGTTGCCCCAGAGCCTTCATGCTTTTGCTAAGCGCAGTTCAGGGAAGTTTAGTTTAAAAGTTCTCATGGAACTGCGGATGTGTCTACGACAGAGCAGCTACTGCTTATCGGTTCTCACGTGTGTGAACAGGCTTAATTTTGTAGACAAACTGCTTTGGGGTAAAACAAGCTGTACCTTTTAGAACAGAAAAAAATGAGAAATGGAAGGGAAAGCTTAATTCTGTAGATGTACCACTTCGGTTAAAATAAACTGTATTTTTGAGAGCAGAAAAATGAGAAAGAAAAGGGAATGACTCTTTTGAAGAGTTCTGTCCTTAATAAGTTGTGCTGAACTCAAATACACTGACAGAGTATCATGTATGATGTTTTGAAATAGTTTCAGACTTGTAACATGCAGTCAAGGCAGATTATCAAAGATTCCTGAACAATTTTGTTTGGAGACAGAAACTTTTATATGAGGACTTTTGGCTCTTCATAGGGCTGCTTATGATACTTCTGCACCAAATGCAAAACGTAAATATCCAGATGAGGGAGAAGCTGATGAAGAAGAGATTGAAGAATATAAGGTAAGAAAAAGAGGAAAAAGTTACTTTTCTCTGGTGTTGTGTCCTTGAGATACTTAGAAAATATGTGTGTATATAAAAATAAATGTGATGTATATAGATCCTTTAATATGTGTGTTCGACAGTGTCATCTCCTCTGATGCCTTCCACTGCAGAAATGTGAGGGGAGGACACAGATGCTACGTGGTTCGCCTCAGGTGTGACATAGGTGCATTGAGCTGTACACACACTGAACCCCGATGTGTGGAGGCTTAATTAGTGCTGCTCCTAGGAGGAGGCAGGCTTAGGTGTTAGTACCCACAGGGAATAGCACCGAGCCATGGCCAGCTGTGGGAAGAAGTGGTAAAATGCGTGTGGCCTTGGACACACACAAAAAGAATCTTGACCAGAATTTTGTTGTGTCGAAAGGGAGGCTTGCAGTTAACAGGAGGCACGGGCCATGGGATGAGACAAGGGAGGCTGAGGGTGGCTTCTGACCTGTCTGTGAAGTGCCAAGGAATGCAGTGGAAGAAACAAAGGATTCTGAAGGAATTGAAGTAAGAGGCATGGTTTGGGGTGTTCTTCAAGTGTCCAAAATGCCCAGGAAGAGCTAGGTTAAAAAAAACAAACCAAAATGCCTCCAAGGTCATTGAAGAGTGAGTGCTTGTCAAACTCCATGCCCTTCATTTTTAAAATGCTCATCCCAAAGCTATTTGACAGCTTTCTTCTAAAGGCATGATTATGATACAGCTGTCTTTTAAGATTTGCTTTGGGATCTGTTTGCAGGGTATGTCCTCCTCCCTTTTTTCCATCTTCTAGTAACCTTGCTTCTGTGGTTAAATAGAATCAATGTCAGTGTATTTATGAAATAGTGCGGTGTCTGCTGTTCTCTTGAATGCCTAAAACCAGTAATTTTTGAAATACGAAGTCTTCATTGTGTTACATTTGTGTTCAGGTTTGTAATCTTTCTGTAATAATGTCTGTCTTTTACCTTAGTAAACCAAAAAGTTAATGTATTACAAGATGGTTCTTGATGACTGATTTTGAAAGTCTCTCTGTAAAGGACCAGACATTATTTTTAACATAATAAGTATTAGTCTGTACATCCTGTTTAGTAAAGAAATTAAGTCACCATCAGGTAGAAGGTTGTTATCAATTTATTTTACTTCTTCGCCAAGTACATGGTTAAAGAACTAAATTTTAATTACCTGTAAAGTATATACAGATAAGTCACTTGGGTTGGCAAAGCACATGAGTCTTACCATTAAGATTTTCCTAATCAGCGTGGAGAAGACTTACCCTGAGGTGGGCTGTAACCACTTGCAAGTGGCCAGACTTTTTCTGTATTGTTGAAATGGAAGAATATTTTAATAACAGTAGCTCAGATAAAGTTTAGTTGAGCACATGAACAGACATAAGAAACTTGAAACCCCAGAGTAGAACATCTATAGCGGAGTCATCAGCTGTTTCCTGCAGGCATTGCTAATTCCCTATTGGCAAGCAGATAAGAAAATTCCATCTGCATTTATGTAACTTTTTCCTGAGCACTCTGAACCTGCTTAAATTTAGTCTTGTAATATGAACTCATACAAAAATCTGGATCCTTAAGGTGTCAAGCCCTATTGTTTTGTGTTTAATGCAACTTAGACAAAAGCAATAATAGACTTAACTAATAGTATTGTGGGCAAATCTTGCGAGTTTGCCCGTTTTGTTCAGAAAATCAGAGGTATTTCTGATGTGAAGCGACTTGTCTCTATATCCCTGACTTGCAGAGTTGGGTTCTATGTGATGGGATCAGGTAAGTCTTCTGCAGTGATTGAAAATTTTTTTGCCCTGGCTTCAGATTTGGTGGAAATGAATGTGCTCTCGAACCTGTATGAGGGCAGTTTTTGAGGTAAAAGATGAAGTATTTTACTTTTCTCAGGCATGTAGGAACATCTGGTAAAAAAAAAAGAAAAAAACCAATGTGTTTTAATTTTGTGGGGTTTTGTTTGTTTATTTCTTTTGTGGGTCTGTTTTTGGTTTTTCTGTAGAATAAGTGTAAATTTATAGTGGTGGTTCTTCATAAGGCTCAGGCTGATGTGAGAACAAAGGGCAGGAAGCAGCGCTGCTTGTTAAGCTCCCACTGGCAGCTTGACTCCAGTCTTGGAGCCTGGCTCTGCCTTGCCAGCCTTGGGGGATGGGCAGTATGGAAGAGATGAAACTATTGAAAAAGTGAATAATGTATATGTTAAAGTCAGAAAGTTGAGTTGTGGTTCTGGAGAACTCCTTAAATAATCTTGTTCTTGTGGAACTGTAACAGTTGTCCCGGGGTTAATTGAGCTCCCTAGTCTGTATTTGGAAGTGACAGATAATGGGATTAGAGTGTCTGCTGCTACTGCCAGGCTTTTCACCACCCTCTGGGAGCTTTGCGTGATGTTCCACCCCTCGCCTTCCCCAGGTGATTTGACTCCATTGTTTGAACCTGTATGAGTGTCTGGTTTGTGGAGTTTTCACTTTGTGTGGAGTACAAAGCCACTTGTGGTTCTTTTTTGCTGTCTGCCAGCCTAATTTGAGACAGCCCTGTTCTACTTTGTTTCTGCAAGCAGAGGCCTGCAAGCTTGGGATGCTTCCATGCCATTGTTGTGGAGGCTGAAAAAAGCTTACTTGGTTGAATCATGAATTACATGTATCTCCAGTCATTTGAAATAAAATATGTTTGAATATTGTGGGTAGTTTCTGTTTCCCTAACTCAGCAACTTAATACCAGATGCTTTGGAAAACACAGATAATTAATGTACAAGAACCTGGTATCTTGTGTAACCGCTGCTGTCATTCTGTCTCTGCTGTGGCTGTGTCCTTTCCCTTTGAAAGGTGGTGGTGTGGGCTTTTGTTTGTGGTCACAAGACTTTTTAAATCACTTATGAAGGTATAAAGAGAACTGGGATGACTCGGGTATCTAACTGGTGCTTATCATCAGAAGGGCAAGATTTAGAGAAAGATGGAAGAGGGAAACAGGTGTAACTTATGATGGCATAAGCAGTTTTTAGTAAAACTCAAGCTTTCAGCTTTTTTTTGGCCTCAATAACACTTGCTGCTGCTTGTCTGTACATTTCTTTTCCTTGCAAACACTTGCTGTTTCTGATAGTAATCTTGTTTTGATCTGGTTAAACAGACAAGCAAAATGACTGCTGTGTATCTAAGTTCATCACCTGAATAGAGAAGGGGAAGCTGTGACCTGTTTATCACATCAGGCATTTCAGAAGCTGGTTCAAAGCTCCACTTTGGAAATAACAGAAGTTTACTTAAAGGTTTCTACAGTTAGAGGGAGCAAAATTGGGAGAGACGACGCTTAATTTTTTATTCTGCACTCAGCTTATGTAGCATAGGGTAAATACAGCTGTAATACTATGGTAAATTATATCATTTAGTAGTTCTTTATTTTATAAATCTGTATACTGGGTTGATCCAGGATCAGTGGGAAGGCAGAAGGTTGAGTTTCTATTCTCTCTGAGTTTTGTGTTGGATGCTCAGAGTACATCGGTGTAACAGATCTCTGAATCCCAGAAATCTCTTGAATGAACAGTTGGTGGCTCTCTAGATATATTTTATGTAAATTTTGGGGCTATAGAATAGGAATGTTAAAGTTATATTTAAGGACAATCCAAGTGAAATACTGACATGTACCATGAGCCTGTTTCTGCCAAGCGTGGACTTTGCTAAGGCTGGAAGATAAGAGATGATTGTGTGGATATAAATGCTCAGAAGTTCTGCTGCAGAAGAACCTCAACGAAATATATACTTTGTCTCTGTCTAAGGAGTGAAAGTTTTGTGGGACAAAAATGAAAAGTTCTACACCTTGTAAGGCACTGTCAGAGGCTGGAAATGAAGGGGTTCTTATTTTATTCTTCTTTCAGAGGCCTTTCCCAGTAACACTCTCCTCTGGTGAGCTGGTGAGAGAGGTGCAGACTTTTTGGGGAATAGATAATTTTTTTTCGCCCTCCAACACTGGAGCTGGATCTGCTGTTTGTAGACAGCCCAGTTCTCGTTATGATTCTGCTTCTTAAGGAAAGGACAGAAACAGCACGATCTTGTATGCACATTTGTAATCCCTGCTTTATTTCCAAGGATGAGGTAGAGCTGCAGCAAGATGAAGAGAACCTGCCCTATGAAGAAGAGATTTACAAAGATTCCAGTACCTTTCTTAAGGTGAGCTGCTTTTGCAATTGGAAGTGTCATCAAAGCTGGCCTAGGTGTGTTAAACTGTTTCTGCAGCCGATGGGGGCTGAAATACAGCTTTAAAGGCTGAAGTAGTAGCCTGGAACTCACAAGTACAGAAGTTTCCTGTGAAAGATCTGTCTGTAACTGGTGTTTGCATTGTTCTGAGGCAGCTCACAATGAGCTGCAGGAGTGGTGGGCCTGATTTGGAACTAAAAGGATGGTCTAACCAGTGGAACTTAAAAGGCATGTTGAAAAGATAATCTGCTCCTTGCTGATTTATCAGGCTAACACATACAGCGTGTCTGTGTATGTCCAGTTACCTCCTGTTGCTCTCACTGAACTTCTTCCTGTTCTCCAGGGCACTCAGAGCTTAAATCCACACAACGATTACTGCCAGCACTTTGTGGATACAGGACACAGACCTCAGAACTTCATCAGAGACGTTGGTATGTCACAGCCAGTAACTGTTTGAGGATAACTCATTTTATTCAATAGCACTTCTTTTTCTTCCCTTTTTTAATTCCTTACAGTTTTTGGGAAGTGCAGGTACACAAACACTTCCTGGTTTTTTGTCTCAGTGTGCATACATATTGGTTTAGACATCTTTATTTTCAATTACTTAGGAGGTCCTTGTTGCTAAGGCTGCTCTTACCCTTGGTTTTACTGGAAAATACTTCACCAGGAGGATCTTTTTCCCAAACTAAGCTCTTTTGAGTCCAGAAAGTAGATGAGTTTAATAAGCAGATCTTGAAACCTTTGGAAGTTTACAGTTCACCTGTGTACTGGGCTGTATTGCCTCTTAAGCATGTAAAGCATGGAAAATACTGACATTTAAGGCAGGAAGCAGTATGGATAATGTTGCCCAGCTAAATGAGGTAACTGCTGACAGCTCGTTAGAATGCCCAAGTTTAGAGGAGGATGTTTTTCGAGTTTACGTGTATCCAGACATATCTTAACTTGCTACTGAAATGATGCTACATTGGGCCTGAATTTAAAATTGCTAGAACTAAGGCACAGTTTGGTCCTGTTTCCCAGAATAGGTGCCTAGCATTTGGTGTTTAAAAGAAGCAAGACATCTCCCTCTGCAGTTTTATGCAGCAGTTCTCTGTATTTTATCAAGTGTAAGATTGCCAGGGCAAGTGGGTTGTGTTTGTAGACAGCAGCCCAAAGAGGTTTGGTTTGCCTCCAGAGGCTTTTAGTTTATTCTTCTCTATATTTTGTGAATGCTTCTGTGAAACACGTCTGGATGGTTTTTAAGAAAAATGGGCTGTTCTGACTCAGTTGTATCTTTATCTCAAAAGCACTTGGGCTTCCCATTTATGTAGTTGGGATAAAGTTCTACACCGTTCTTGGAAATGAGTACGGAGAGTAGCAGCCCATGTTGTGTGCCATGACTTCTCTGCTGTGTAATGAGTGGGGGAGGGACAGGACAAATGCTCATGCAGGTGTTGGTGGGGAGATGAACACAGCAGCAGCAGCTGGGCGTGAACCTTTAACAGGGCTGAGCTGTGTGTAGAACTGCACTTTGGTGAGCACACATTCTCCACACCATGGTCAAAACTCTGCTGAGGTGCTACATGTCATTGGACACGGCCCAAAGTAAAACAAGTAGTTCCACAACACCCAACTATATCTTTCTGATGTTACTGTTTGAAAAGAGGGAGAGACCTGTGGCTCTGGGTTTGGTTAGTTTGGGCTTTTTTGGATGGAAAATTCTTTTACATCTATTGCTTAGCTGCTGATAACTGGCTTCTGTCTCTGTTGCCCAGGGGTATTGGATTCACAGTGGCTGGAAGCAGCACAGTGATGGAAATCAGGAGAACACAGTAGTAGTTTTAAGCTGTTACATATTTAAGGAAAAGGATGAAAATAGCTTTTGGGTGTTTTATGCATGAGTAGTAGAGGTTAGGTACTGAGAACTTTGCTTTTATCATTGCAATCCTAGGATTGGGACTTAAGTTTGATTTAAAATAAGGAGAGAGATGAAGGGTTTGTGGGTTTGGGTGAGGTTTTTTCTCCAATTGATTAACACCATTTCAAGTTGTACTTTTAAATGAACATAAAGCCTTTTAAGTAACTCCTACTAAAGTCGAAGCAGGAATGGCCCCTTGTTGGTTTGTGCTGAACCTGCTGCTGGCAGTAGCAAACCCATTGTCTCTAAGGGAGAACAAAATATACTTCAAATGTATTTTCCTTTTTACAACATTTGCTGCAGAAGATCTAATTAGCATTCTGTACACATGAAAGGTTGGAAAATTGACTTCATAAAGCTAAATGTAGGAACATGTGTTCAGATCTTCGTGACTGGCACCACAGCACCAAATCTTAATGTAAACGTTACCTCAGGGAACCAGCCACGCCCCAAGTGCCACCTGGGAAACAGTCATCAAAGATTACACAGAGTATGCTGTAAATGAATGGTAATTAGATCTCAATATAAATTTATTTATTGGGGAAAACCAAAATAACTTCTTTCATCATCCTGGCACTTTTAGTTTAGATGAAAGGTGGTTTCCTTCTGGTAACTGGAGTTGTGAACTCCTGATCCACTGTAGTGCTCTAGAGAAGATCAGAGCATAGACATTGCATCAGTAACAGCCCTAATTAGCTGGGGCAGGGCAGGAGGCTTTTGTCAAGTGCTGAACAAAAAACTGCTTTAAAGGGTTTGGTTTGTTCTAACAAAAATTAAAATGAGGCTACATATTAACATTTAGACCTATTCAGAATACTGGACAATGCTTAACTGATACAGATTTACTCTGTTAAGTAGTTGTTAACTTCATGTTTTCTTCTTCTTAGGCTTAGCAGATAGGTTTGAAGAATATCCCAAACTTAGAGAGCTCATCAGATTGAAGGATGAGCTGATATCTAAATCTAACACTCCTCCCATGTAAGTGTTCTTGTGGAAAATGCCTTTCTTCTCCAGACCTGTCTGAAGTTAGCTGTCTGCTTTGCAAATCTCTATCTTCAGCACCTGCGTAGAATTTACATTGTCTCTTTCTGTTTGTGTATACAAATTAATTGTAGCATAGAAGAATAAGAGCACTCTTTTGTTAGCTTAATCTAGATGTTTAATATAGTGTATAAACTAGATTTTCTTTCCGACATGTGATTATTTATAGTATCTAAAGCTTTGATTTTTTTAAGAGCAAATTGTCAACTCATTTGGCTGCAGGCTTTAATTTGGGAACTAAAAGAACATCATGTCATGGTGAATCTCATGTTATCATGTGGTTTATGATAACAAGAACAGCTTTAAAGAATTGGCCTCTTAATATAACCTTAGTTTTTCATGTACCAGCTGTTTTGTATCGTGTTCAGCTATTATCTTCATATCCATCAATCACATGTTACTTTGGAGTTGAAGGCAAAAATGTTTAGGCTGAGTGGAAGTCGTACGTCCTTATGGACTTCGAATTACTTGGAGCTTTTGCTGAATGTCAGACACAGCCTCAGTGTGCAGCATGTTACTCCAGGGATTCAAACCTCTCTGAACTTAACCTAATGCTTGTCATGTGCAGTAGTCTTAATCTGTACCACAGACACCCACCTTATTTAATGATAGTCACATAAAACCCCATGAAATAGTTGTCTGAACAACTGAGTGCAAACTGCAGAACTCAAGCTGCTACTTTAACCTAGGTGTGTTTTGGCATTCTTGGTCATAAAGTACAAGAGGGTGGAAAAAACAGTAATCAAATGCTGCCCTCTGACGACACCGAGTACACGTGGGGCGTAGTAATCTATTCCGCACGCTTTCTGGGAAGGGGAGGGTGGTGGTCTGCTGATCAGCTTTCTTAACATTAAAGGAATTTGGGGGAGACAGTGTAATTTTTCGATAGTGATAGAGCATTGAGTGGTGTGCAGGTGTGGAGGAGAGTCATAAGTCTGTGTGAGCGTGTATTTAATAAAGTCAGTGTTGGGGGGGAATTTTGCTTGGTACAGGAATAGAGAAATACATTTATACTATACACAGAGTAACAATGTTTCCAGTATTTAGAACTTTTGGAATAATTTTTAAAATATGCCACTTTCCCAGTTAGCCAGGTAGTGAGTGTTTGCTTCTTAAATGCTTATGTTTCCTGCTATTATAGTCCACGGGTGTGCAGAAAGTGCAGTGAGCCTCTACTAGGTATTGTTGTGCAGTCTGTGTGGGCATCTGTTTACTGCTTGCTAAGTTAGAATCCTAAAAAGTGTTTATTAAGACTGCTTAAAAAATGCAATGCAATAGCATCCAGCCTCCATTAAGTGAGGATGTGTAATGGATCTCCTCTGGATTTAGAGCATTTGAGGTGTACAACCCACCCAGGAGACCCTGCTCTTTACTGGCTGCGCAAAAGTGCTCTGTGGAGTGTAGTTCCCAGGCCACTGTTGCACCTTGTCCAAGCAGTCTGGCATCATCTGTTTAAACAGGTATTTGCAAGCAGACTTGGAAGCCTTTGATATTAGGGAGCTGAAGTCCAAATTTGATGTGATTCTCCTGGAGCCACCATTGGAAGAATATTACCGAGAGACTGGCATTACTGCCAATGAAAAATGCTGGACCTGGGATGATGTAAGTACCTTTTTTGCTGTGAAGAACATTTCATACGTTTGTTTAAGCAAATAGTGTCAGGGTTTAAATTAGTAAATACAACTTTTTGTTCTCTCTGAGCCTGGCTGAAAACTTAAACCAAGTAATAGTGGGTTTTCTCTCTGCCCTTACCTTCCCTGAGCTTTCTGTTTGGTTTTTTGCTGTTGAAATACCGAATGTCCATTGAAAATATTCCTTTCTTTCTTGAAGTTCTTGAGATTCTTAACACGTGCTTTTTAATATGTTGGTCTTCTAGTAAAAAGTATAGGTAAGTTTGCTTTACCGACATTCCTCCATTCTCCAAGTACTGATTGGGTAGGAAATTTTAATGGTCAAACCCCAGTTATAGTCCCTAGAAGCTTAACCAAATAGATAAATCTCATCCATGGAAGTCTTTCTCTTGTATTTTTTTTTAAATGGTGCCTGGTGGTGCTGCCAGGGAAAAAACATTCCATCCTAACAGAAAAAGTGGAAGTGTTGGAGGCAGGACTCATCCTCCTGGTTTGGAGTTAAATCCTCTTAGAATGGCTCCTACTGCATTATTTTTCCTCGGAGTGGCACTGAATGAAGCTTGATTTGATGTGTTAGCAAGTTAGAGATGAATCCTTTCAACTTGTGATGACTAACAGATGCTTTGCATCCGAAGTTATTTCATCTTGAATGTTACTCATTTGTCATTGTTGAACCCCTGTCCTCATAAATTCTGGCTGCTCTTCCTGAAAGTGAAAATGGAGAGAATGTCTTTCCTACGTAGTGATAGGAATTAAACTGGGATTTTTAGGACATCTTCACAACCTTACAGGGAGGAAAAGAAACAGAGTACTATGGCTTCTGTATCAAATACTTTTGCTGCCAATGGAATGATAAAATGAAGCAGAGATTTGAGGAGGAGATCATGTGGGTTGTATTGGTCTTTTAAGCCTAGAATTTTTTGTATAGGTAGAATTTCTGTTTGTCATGGTTTCACCCCAGCTGGCAGCCCAGTCCCAGGCAGCCACTCACTCACTCCCCCACCAGAGGGATCAGGGAGAATATTGGAAGTGTAAAAGCTGGAAAACTCACAGCTTGAGACAAAGACAGTTTAATACAGAAAGCAGAAGCCATGCACACAAGCAAAGCAAAACAAGGAATTAGTTCCCTTCTTCCCTCACGCCCCCAGGTGTGCTTCCTGATGGTTTCTGTGACAAAGCCTCAAGACTCAGTATTCATCCTGATACAACTGGTGATTTTTATTTAATTCAGGAACACTTATATTGCATTTGTTATTACTAGATCATGAAATTGGAAATTGAAGAAATTGCAGCCCCAAGGTCATTTGTGTTTCTGTGGTGTGGCTCAGGCGAGGGTCTGGATCTCGGCCGAGTGGTAAGATGTTGTTTTAATTCAATTTATCAGGGACAGGCTTAAGAGTTTATTTTTATCTTTGACTTTTCCCTGTATGGAATTCTCAGCCCTAACTACTGAGGGATGTTTTGTTACTGTGCTAGAGGATATGTGATTTTAAATGGCATTAACTATTTAGATAGTGTTAATGTCCAGATGAGGCATTGACTCCGTGAGGAAGCATAATTCCATGGGGTCTTGGGTTTGATGTATGCATGTTGACACAGGAGCAGGTTGCCAAGTTACAACTTTTTAAACAGAAGTCTCAGGAGTTTTCTGCCAAAAATATTCATGCTAGGAGAATGGTCCTCCTGTTGCATAAATTGAGATACAATTGTCATCTTTCTGCAGGCCAGGGAAACGCTGCTTGTGTTGGGGATGCTGCAATAAGAATTCCTAATTGGCTCTTGCTGTGCTGAAGCATTCTTTATTCAGTTCGAGCAGTGCTTTCCACGAAAACAATTCACAAACGACCATTCAAGGGCAGCCTGTGGTTACTGATCTGTTTGCTTTAGCCGTTTTTCGGTCTGAAGTTGGCCAGATGGATTGGGTTTAGTCATAGACAGGTTGGTAGTAGCTGGACAGCCCTTGAATAAGAAAAGTCAAGTGCCTAAGGGAGTGTTCAGTTCAGGTTACTTGATGTTTTCGTGTAGTGTGAACTGGTTTACTTGTTTATAATATTTAGTGTCTGCGCAAATGGGGTTACAGAAGATGCGAGGACATTTGCTGGATTAAAACAAATAAGAACAACCCTGGCAAGACCAAGACTCTAGACCCTAAGGCTGTCTTCCAAAGAACCAAGGTAAAGGATTGGCTCCATTCGTCTTTGTTTCCATTCTGTCTCTCTGTGCTAATGACACACCTGGTATTGCTGACAGGCTTGAGAGAAAGCCAACAGGAAGACTTCCAAGTTCTGTTCTGCAAAGCACATTTTATGGAACTAAACTTAGCAGTAGAATTTGACTGAATTCAGTGTCAAAAGAAGTCTTTAAATCTGTAGATTTTATATCAATCTATTAATAAAAAATAACTATAGAAGACTGGCTATTGGTTCTAAATGCACACGAGCCGGTGTGTGCCCAGAGCTTGGACTAGAGAGAGGTGTGGGGGAACCAGAGCTCAGACAGCATCTCCTGCCTTCCTGGAGGTGATTGTAAAGCACAAGTGATAGAATGGGTCAGCCTGGTTTAAACCATTTTTTTAAAGATGCTTTGTGGAGGATGTGTATTGAAGGAGGTGCAGAGAAAAAAAAGTGTTCTGATTTGAGACTCAAATGTCTGTTGCTCAAAAACTTGGAGAAATACAAATTGAATTCATAAATAATTGTCTTGGGTATATGTGAGCGTAACTGGCAGTTTTACTGAGTAGAGAGAGCTGGCTGGCAATTTATTCATTTCACATGTCAGTGAACCTCAGGACTCCTTCCTCATCCATTAATCATTCGTTAGCATTAAACATCCTCAAGTCTGTCTCAGATTGGCCATTGTTAGGAGTATAACTTCCCTTTAGGATATCTGGAATCATTCTTTGACTTGCATTTACATTAATCTGAAGTTTGTTTGAAAGTGTGTTGTATTACTTATAAATATTTATAAGTATAAATACTGTGTGTTTATTGCATATAGTGTTGCAAATATGTGCAGTTTGCTCATGCAGGCAAGGCTAAAACTAACACAGGAGGACTGGTGGGGGGGCCTTTATGTCTTTGTTTAACAAAGTAAAATAGTTTCTGGTATGGGGGAATTCCTCTGTGTATCGAGCCAGAGTTGGGCTGAGGTCACTGTTTGTGATAAACACTAAAATGGAGTGAGTTTGCTCTGACCGAACAAACAGCCTGTTGGGCAAGCTGTGTTTGCCAGTGGTGACAGCAGCAAATGCTGTTCAGTTCTTTTTGGCTGAGGCATCTCTCCATGGATGTCACAGGATCCCAGGTATTTGTGAGTGACATGCTGTGTGGTATGGAAATAGAATGTTTGGGATAGTTCTCCTAAGGACTAGATTGAGAGGGCTTGGCTTGGTGGGTGATTTGCTTAGCAGTATTCTGCCTTCCACTTAGGTAAATTCCAGGTCCAAACCCCTGTTGCATGAGTGCAACATCATCTGCAAAGATTTGATAGGTCTGATGATGTGCCTTTCATGTTTACCCAGTAACTCTGCAAACCCTTTCCAAACTTTGGGAATGATTACATGCTCTTTCTTGTCTGCAACTGTTTCCTGAGCCATCTGGTGGCGCTTAGTGAGTCAGAGTGTTTGATCCTGGGGAACATCACTCATCCAAGATTGATATTCCCAGAAAGAGAGCTCTGAAATGAGTATGTAGGAGCCTCTTTTCAGCTGGGAACAATCATGGTGATTCCTCATTCACGGATGCCACATATCACTCACTTAAATTGGTCTGCAGTGTTGTAGAAGGAAGGAAAGCAATGCATGTTACAGCTCAAGAACACTTCTGATGTTGATGAGCTGACTGAGAGTGCACCGACAGTGTGGTAGTGGTTGTAGGTTTTTATGTGGTAATATATTCTAGAAAGGAGCCTGAGGGGAATTTGGAGGGCTACTTTGTTAACAGAGGTACAGTATGAAAAGTACATCTTATTTCCACTGTCTGTTTTATGACTGAAAACTTTGAAAATTATTGTATGAATAAAGTTAGGATCAGAATGCTAAAGCAGGTATTAATCATAATTAATAACTATTCCTTTGCTCTTACCATCACCTTTTTCTCATTTGCCTTGTGGAGACTTCTCAGCCTTTCCAGCCTAAAGTTCTGTAATTGAAGAAGTCCAAATATCTTACTTCAGCCTTGATTTGAGTTATACCACCTCATAGTGTAGTTTATCAAGCTTCAGCTTCAAGTACTGCTCTGCTTTGTTCTTAAATGGCTCCTTTGGTAGTTCCAGCTTTTCTGCTCTAGTTCATGCTTCAGGCTTTTCTCTCATGTAAGAGTGGGATGTACTGTACTTAGAACTGCCTTTGCTGTCCCTTGGGCTCATGTGCCACAGCAGTAGGTGTGACAGGTGACAGCTCTGTATGTGTGCAGGAGCACTGCCTCATGGGCATCAAGGGCACCGTGCGCCGCAGCACCGATGGGGACTTCATCCACGCCAACGTCGACATCGACCTCATCATCACAGAGGAGCCTGAAATCGGCAACATAGAGAAACCTGTGGAGATTTTTCACATTATTGAGCATTTCTGCCTCGGGCGACGGCGGCTTCACCTCTTTGGGAGGGACAGCACAATTCGACCAGGTAACTGCTGTGTTGGTTTTGGTCAAACAATAACATTCATTTCAGGGTCCTGAAGAGGTTTCCAGATCTATGTCACAGGTCAGACAGCAGATCTCAAGGAGATACATTTTTGGTACATGTGAAGATCTGTCCGTCACAGAACTGTTGTTTGGAAAGTTTATGAGAGCTATAATTTATATTATTTTTTCCACAAGGAAGATTTTTGTTAACCAGTATTTTTGCCTGTCCGTGTATTTAATTCCTCAGTGAGCATAACAAAATCCAGTTGAGATTCCTTTTCCCCCATATGTTTACAATTCTCAGAAAAGTGATTTCTTTCTCCAACTGATTTTCAACCCCTATGAGCTTAGTGCTATTGCCAGTGTCTGAAGACCCAGTGTCTCAAGTGGGTGCTGCATCTGGCATGATGCAAAATGCATAGAAATACATGGATCAGGACACATTGTTCAGGTATCCCTTCAGTGCTGCTGTCGGTGGATTCTTTTCTGTCAGTGTCTCATAGAGTCAGGTTAGTCTGGTTGAACTTCTGTATTTTTTAAAAACACTGTTGTGGTGTAAGGACAAGTAGGAAGAAGGGGTAAGGGCTTGTGAAAGCACAGCATGAATGTTCCCACAGCCACATGTAATAAAAAAATTTGGAAAATGAAAATAAGCCATTAGAAATACCCAGCAGAAATCTTAACTTTTCAACAACTCTAGAGGTGACTTTTCATTCCATTAAGTGCAGGTGATGTGTAGGTAAGTGTCTCTCCCTGTCACTTGAGTGTTCATTTCCTGGGAAAAGGCCAACAGTGGCCTTGAAGCCTGAAGTTTGTTGTTGCTGCTGCTGACTGTGGTTTTATTCCCCAGGCTGGCTGACGGTGGGACCCACCCTCACAAACAGCAACTTCAACGCAGAAACGTATTCCTCGTATTTCACGGCTCCCAATTCCCACCTGACCGGCTGCACCGAGGAGATTGAGAGGCTGCGGCCCAAGTCCCCACCACCCAAGTCCAAGTCTGACCGGGGCGGGGGTGCTCCCAGGGGAGGAGGAAGAGGAGGGACTTCAGCAGGACGGGGTGAAAGGGGCAGGGAGAGGAACAGAACCAACTTCCGTGGTGAGCGGGGCGGCTTCAGAGGGGGCCGTGGAGGGACCCATCGAGGGGGCTTCCCCACCCGCTGAGGAGGTAACGGCTGCTTCTCCTGGTCTACACTTTGTCTAGGAATCTTTTCTGTAGTCTTGTTCTTCCTGCAGTGAATTCCTCTGGGGACTCCAACTAGATGACTTTTACAATTGTTTTTGGTGCACGCCGTTGCAGACAGTCGGCCTTGCAGTTTGGCACAGCCCCTCACCTGGCCATGTCCTGCACGGGCAGCACTGAACTCACAGCAGAGAGCACCAGCCCATCATACCACGGGTAGGACCGAAGTGACCCCCTTGCTCTCCCCTGAGGAACCTTGCAAGGTGGAGACTTTCTTTTCAACTTGATTTTCTCCAAAACATGGATTCATCATCCATGTTTGGAGGTTTGGGTTTGGATTGACTTGTATTAATATGGTGGAGTGGGCACAAAATGCAGTTCTGAGTTGCATGGCCACAGCAGGTTTGCTGTCTTATGGAAGAAAAAGTGCTGTGTCTGTACTGACACCTATTTTAACTTCTCTGAAACTAAGGAGCAAATGAAATAAATAGAATTCTATTTTTTCTTATTTGGTTTAAACTTCCCAAATTATTCCTGGGAATAGGAAAAGGTTAATTTTTAATTTGTGTATATGCACTCACCTTTCTTGTCAGTAGTGGGGAGAGTGGTAATTCTGTGAGTTGTGTGTTGTGCTTCCTGGAAAGCAGCAAGTTGTGCATTTACGCGCAGCCCAGAAGTTGTGCACAGGTCTGGGTTGCTCCGTGAGTGGGGCTTTTCCCCCAGTGTGTCTGTAACGCCTTGTTCTGTGGGAGGGAAGAGCAGTGTTCCTGCAGAGCGCTCCCAGTGACCTCGCTGGAGGGAGGATTGCACATGGGAGGTGGTGTGTGCGTCCCAAAAATGATCGCCTGGTGACAAGGAACACTGATGGAACTGAGTGCTGGCTTTGCCTGCGGGTGTTGCACACATTTGGGAATGGCTGTTGCTGATCCAGGGCAGTGTGGAAAGACAGTGACTCCCTTCCCTATGTACAGTGTCTGTTTTTAGCAAAATCACAACTCTGAGCTTCTTGTCCAGTTCTTGGTAGGCTGAACAAACCTGACTTTTTATGTCTCAAGGTCTTACATGAGGATTTTGGAAAATTGGCTTTTAAGTCTCAATGTTTCTCTCTCTTGAAGCCCAGCTTTTAAATAATTGTCCTGTAAAGTAGCGGACTATTAAACATGTTTATCAAAGCTGATGTTGAAATATTTTTCTTAATATTTTGTGGGTTTGTTCTCTTTGAGGTTTTGGAATTGCTAAGTGGTTTCCAATGTGCTGTTGTGTAGGCAGGAACTGTCCTTTTGGTGCATGGAATGTTGGCACAGAAGATTTGGAGGGGCTGGTGAACTCCCTCGCTTTGGTAGAGTGTTGAGCAGGGGATTGCCGTAGTGCCAATGGAAGTTGCCTTTTGCTTACAGCTTGTTTCTTCTGCCATATTTGCACATCTGGAGAGTGACTGGATTTGGGGAAGGGGTGTTTTAAAGGTGATGTTCATCTGTTCATTGGTGAAGTCTGCCACAGGCTGTGTGGAACAGCACCTGAGAGAAGGTAAATGCCATAGTAGGGATACTTTTTTTTGGTGCTTTTTGCCCTAATTGTGTTGTTACTCAAAAAGAAAGACACTTACTTAATCTTAGTACCACTGCTTTTGTGCCAGAGACAAATATTTTCTTGTTTTTCAATTAGTAGAAAATGTTAATTCCCATTTCCCCCTTTTAATTACATGCCCAATGCTGGTAGTTCAGTGCATGGGCTGCTCTTAACATACACATAGGCTACATGGAAGAGGAGGGTCAAAAACAACTGGATGTGATGTGCTTCTGTATCAGGGCTGCTCAAGACTTCACTGTCTGCAGAAAATAGTGGCAGGTGATGGAGGTTTCTTGGTTCTTCCCCTCAAAGCAGAAATAGCTCAATTCCTGTAAGGGGAAAAAAAAGAATAGTGCTGCAGAGAGTGTTAGATTAGAGCTCTCTGGATGGGCCACCTTTGCCAGCAAAATGTCATGTCCATGTTGTTAATGAGCAACTGATGGAATGTTTTAATTGAGGTTAATGGACAAAGAACTCCACATCTGCACTTGTCCTCCATGAAGAACAACACCTACCCCTGCTCATCTGAAGGTGGCATTTCAGCAGTGACAGACTGACAAAGGCTGTAGAGGTAAGGCAGCAGTGCAGGGCTGTGCACTCCCAAATCTTGGTCTGTGTCCCTCTGGGGACAGAGATGAGACTTAGGAAGTACTGGAGTGAGACACAGTCCCACACACTCCCTTATACAGTAAAAACAGCAGGTCATTTTCTTAGTCACTGGGATTTGAACCAGATAGAAATGGTAACTAGAGATGAAAAGCTTTTAATTGCATTACTGGTTGTCAGGTGAATTCTCACTTACAACACTTGCACAGGAGCAGGAGGATAAGGCTCCGAATCACTGAGCTGATGAGTGTTCACTTACCACAAGTAAATGAAGATTTCATTTGAGCATGCTCTCCTGGAAGATGAAGAGCCTGATGAGTTTCTTCCTTCCCACTTTTATTAAACGCACAATGCCTCCAGTCTCATTTGGGGTGCCTGTCTAGATCTTGTCGCGTCTTTCCATTCTGGAGGAGGCTTAGAGTACTTGGGACTATCTTGCACCCTGTGAATTCAGTGAAGGATTCAACACCTGCACTGCCTAGGTACTCAGGATGTCTCAGCATTTGGCTTCAGAGGGAATTTAAGACCCCAGTCACCTGCAGATCATTGTAAATCAGCCACCAGCTGGAGAATTGTGTCCTCCACTCTCTGACAGTGTTGGTTACAGGAAGCCGGCTGGAATGCTGCCTGTGCTGTGCAGGTTGGCTCTCAAACAAGGAGTTTTGAAAACAAAAAGCTGCTGTCAGGAAGAGCCACCCGCTCTGTGCACAAAAGGCAGATGATGCCTTCTGCAGCCTGGCAGCTGTGGCACCAGCATATGTGTCTCTGGTTCTTAGGGACGTCTATCAAGACGTTGCAAAGTAAATTATTCATACTAACATCATAAAAAGTCCTACAGTCTGTGGAGTTGGGAGAGAGGTTCAGCAACAGAGAACTGCTCTTGAATAGAGAGATTACAAGGAATGCCACAGCAATCACAACTGCCATATAAGTAATGTGAGTATGAAAATGAAGGCACAGATCAGTGTTAAGCAGCAACACCTTTTTATACAACTTCCTTATGGGCCATGCTGAGTAAAAGTAAATGAAAACAGGTCAGTGCCCTATTAGAGAAATGCAGGGTAATAGCAGTCCCCTCTTAGCTCAGAGCAGAAAATACCTTCTCTTTATCTGTATTGAGCAGCTTTTTGTCATCTCTGTTTTTCAGCTTGCCCGGTGCTTCCGCAGTTGGCAGTGAAGAGTGGAAGATGAACAACCTCCCAGCACGTTCTGCAGCCTGTTCCAAAGACACCACATTGGCACCTTTATTACTGCAAGGTTAACAAGCCCGTACTCACACACTGCGGGGCTCTCAGAGAACAGTGGAGGCTTTCTGCAAGCTCCTCGGAGGTAAAGAATTCATTCCCAGACTCAGAGCCTGAGGGAATAAGCCCCCAAACAAACAGGGGCTTTTCTCTCAGTAAGTAGCAGTCCAACACACAGCTTTGCCGGCCCAGGCATTCTGACACCATGTCCTCCTGAGGAAAAGGAGGAGTGCCTCTCTTGGAGACTTTCCAATTGGATACAAGCACTGTGCAACAGGCATCAAAATACAAATACTCAAATTGGATCAAATTAAAAGGAAATGCAGTTTAACAGAAAAACTCAGTTCAGGCACACTGGTGTTCCATGCATTTTTATAAATGGGTGACAATTCCATCCCTGTGGCAGATTGCACATTGAAATCTACACTGCCAAGACGGCAGACACAAATCAGAAATCGTCATGTTCACAGGACATTCCACCTTTCAAAATAAGCTGTGGCATTCTGGGAAACCAGAAATCCCTCTGCTATGGCAGGAACACAACTGAAGACAGCACTGGCTTTTCAAAGAGCTGAAGTTTCACCCCTAATATTTCAAGGACAGTTACTTTTCATCACGAATGTCAATTTCTTCAGTTCCTTTTAAGAAGCTTTCTCCTGAAGGATGAAAGACTTCCCAAATACCTGTTTATCCTGACAGGCATCAGGAATTACTGCTACTAGATTGACAAAACTTCTAAAATATACACATTATCAACACAATCTATTTATTCTTTTTAGACAAGAACTGTTTTCTTGAGCAAAGGCATATGCAGATGAATAATTCACAGTGAAAATCCTTACAAATTTTAACTTAAAAATACTGAGCTAAATAAAAAGCTTAATTAAGAGCTGCTTTCTTTTATAGCCATCATCAAAGGAAATTTACGATTATGCCCCTTAAATTCGTTCTGTTGAAGCCAAGTATTAGGAAAAAGCATTCAGATGTGCTTTGCACACATACTTGCTAGCAGTATGAATAAATAAGAAGAAAGCAGGTATTAAATCAATGTATAAGAAACAGATCTGAGAAATGTTAATTTTTGTTTCGACAAATTCATGTACTCAAAGTTCATGCTTTACTCATACAAAGCTCACAGATAAATTAACTATTTTAAAGCACCGCTGGCTGTATTCTGCCCCTACAGATCTTGTGGTGAACCAGGGTGGGGTGCATTTGACTGACAATGCTCCATGAGAATGTCAGCACCTCAGGGGATATCCCGGACATACAGACAGCAACTAGGCAGCACCTTGGCCTGTGGATTCCCTGCCAGCTATATCCAAGCTGGGAGAACTGTCGGCTGAACGGAAACCCTCCAGCCACCGCCTGATTCGGTCACAGACAGATAGTCATAAATATCCGGTTTTGCACAAGAAGTTTTGCAGAAGCAAGAGAATAACCAGAGCAAAGTCTGATATTATTATTATTACTATTATTATTATACTGACTTTCCTGCCCTTTCCTCACACTTGTGAGGGCTGGCTATCTGTGCAAACACAAGAGTATTGATTTGTTCCGTTGTAACTAAACACATCTTTGTTTCTCTTAAATGCTGAACAAGAAACGGACTCCTGCTCCTCATCTTCTCCTGAACATCCCTCTTACATGGAACAGACTCTAGGGACTGGTTTCCCTCAACAGGAACATCTGGGAACAGATGTTATGCTTGTCAGTTCTTATTTTGACTACAGCAGTTCGGAGGTACTGTTAGAATAATGGAACGTTAGCGCTGGAAACAATCAATGACGTTTTATCCCCTAATTTCCCATTGTGATGGGACTGGCTTTTAGCAAACCCAATTTCAAGCTGCTTCTCTGACAGAGAGCAATGTTCTAACCTTCAGTGCCTCCATGCCAGCCTGGATAACAGGAGCGAAGATGGTCTCACTCTCGTTAGTGTCTGCAAACAACTCTGGAATCTGGTCCAACAAGCTATGAAAGAAAAAGGATCAGTGTCTCAACTGGTCAGTGTATGGTAATCCCCAAACATACCTTGTAACATACCAAGTCTTCACACAGAATGATGTTTTTCATAAAAATTTATAGTGCAAAAGATAATATATATGTTCCTTCCTCAATTTCTTAGGACCCCAGACAGAATAAAAGAAAATACATGTTTTTTAATTCTATGAGATGCATTATTTCAAAGCTTGTAACCTAAAGGAACATGCAATAAACAAAAAATAGCTAACCATTAAGTAGTTCTGGTGTGCTGTAAGGACTTCAGAGTCCTAAGATCATGTGCACATCATGTGCACTGCAAGAGGGAAAACACAATATGGCTCAGAGCCACACTCCCTCCCAGTTCTGAGGCAGCATAGCTGAAGATGGTTTACACCTGGCCCACATAAACTTTCCAGTTCATCACTGGGAGGCTGTGACTATTGCTTTTTTTTTTGCCTCATAGGTGAAAACACAGAGCTTGAAGCACCTGCTGGCTTCTGAAGTACTTCAATGGATACCTGTATGGCCCAAAACCCAACTGACTAGAAGGCATAATGCACATCATAAGCATTCACATCTTATTCTCATGAAGTATAATTGTACTTTACTTGGTAACAACTGATCGAGATTCCTCAAAGTCAACAAGGAAACCATCCAGCAAAGGAACAAAAACTTCTGCCACATCTGTGACCACCATCATCTGAGGCTGAGCTAAGCTGCTTTTTACATTGAAGAAGTGAAGGACCTTGTTATAAGTGACAAAACCAACTCGAATTGCTGAGGATTCTTCTTGCTCTTCTCTGTAAGAAAAACAAAACCCAACTGGTTATAATTCTGAAATCCTGACCTTGCAATAAAAGCATTCCTTTGACATGCAAGGCTGCTCTGTGATTATTATCTGTACTGGGAACCACAAAGCAAACAACAACCAAGCAGATGTAATGGCCTCAATCTTTGCCTTAGGTCAAATTCAAACACCCCAATAAAATCAACTGCTCTATTGTTTATTTTTTTTCAAAAGTTATAAAGTTACATCAACCCTATGAATGGTGCATCCCATTCAAACAGTCAAAAATCCCAAAGATAAAGACTAAACCATGTTGACATCCTAACATGGGAAAGAGAGAACAGGACAATTAGTTATGGAGCTTGATGAGGACCAAGGCCTATTGAATTTCTATACATACAGCACTTTCCTACTTCAAAAAGAAGCATCTGCATCACCCCAGTCCCAAAGGTGTTACACCTCAGGTGTTTAGGACCTTTATTCCAGATATTGCTCTTACCAGTGTCAGTCTGCACTGTCCTACTTCAACCAAGTTCTATCATTGTTTTAAAGGTTAGCTTTAAACAGTCAATTGCCTCTGGAGCTCACTGTTTAGTTCTTTTTGAAGTCTCACAAGGAGAACCTGACTCATATGCACAAAAACACATTCAAATGGTCTTTGGTTGTTTTGGTTTTTTAATTATGTACCTAAAAATCATAACTGCACAACTCATTATCTGATTTTCTGAGCTCATAAGCACAATTTCTATAAACACATTTCTCAGTCTTTCTCAAAATACAGTCAGGGGTGGGGTTTTGGTTTGGAACACAGGCTTGAAAACATCTGCTCAAAAATTTCAGTGAGCAAGGACTTTTTGTGCCACAGATTTTTTTGCTACCCCAAGTCCTTCCTCTCACAGACAGAAGCTCAGGGTGAATTCCCTGCAGAGAGATTTTCCCTCATGTGGGAACAGCAGAATATTTCTGCAGGTGTCTTTGTCCAGCAACAGAAAATGAACATATAGTGACCTCTGTGTCTAAGCAACATAGTACAACTTTCACCACAAATTTTGGTGGAATGCCTTATGCTTGTCTTCTTTTAAATTAGTATTGTTCTGAGGAACTGAAGGGCCTGAGGAAACTGAAGGGCCTGGCTTTCTCTATTTCTTTTATTGCTTTTTTTCAGTGGACATGAAAACCCTGGGCCAAATTATTTCACAGCAGATCTCAGCAGAGTGCTGGTGAGAAGGATGAATACGTCTCTTTTGGATATACTTGCTTTCATTCCTCCTCTACTTGCCCTAGTCAAGTTTCCAAACTGCCAAATGCTTTTTGTTACTCCCACTCATGCCTCTTATTTTCTTCAGAGTCATGACCAATTCTCATGCAAAGCTCTGAGAGATGTTCAGCATAATATCAAACACTTGTGTCTCCAGTGTAATCTTCAGGGAAAAACTACTTGAAAGATGGCCTTACATGGGCATCTGATAAGCTAAAGCCTCACCCTGGATTGGAATTTCTTTTCAGTACAGGGATCCCAGAAGACCATAAGAAAAAGGATTTTTAACATATCCCAGATTGTCCCAAGGATGTCATCTCCCACCCTTCCTCACACTGCTCTCTCCATTTCTTAAATCTGTTCTCCCTGTGCAAGCATTGTTACTTAGAATGCATTTTCTTTTTGGATGTTCTTTTTTTTATGTACCTTTATATGTAGACAAGAAACATCTTGTCTACTTCATTTTTCAGTCTTCCACTACTCTCATTTCACTACATGTCTGCGTTATTTAAATTCTATTGAAAACTACACTAAATACACTAAAAACTATACTAAACTACACTAAAATACACTATCAATAATGCACTAAATACACTATCAATAATATTGACCAGTAGCAGTACTACTGCTGTGTATTTCACGCTCACAAAGCACATGTGCTCTATTTCATAAAGTGGTTGCTGCCTACAAGATTTGCTCTCCTCTCAGATACAAACCAGGACAGAGAAGTCTCACAGTGCAGCAAGAAGCTTTAAAAGTTTTGCTAATTAACAGTAAGAGCTAAAGATACAAGCCACCAACACTATGCCTTTAGAGAGACTGGCTACTCCCGAGTATTCTGTTTGGGGTATTTCCCTGTTTAAATCATTGAGAAAAGCAGGACTGCAGTGAACACAACCACAGCAAGTGAAGTCAAAGCTACGGGCTGTGACTGAGCTGATATCACCACTAGAGTTCACTGCAAGAAAGGAAAAGAATGCAAGCTCCACATGCAGTAGCTTGGGAGATTCTTTCTGTTCATACAGTAAGCCCAGACATCCACGTGTAAGAATTGCCAGCAGTGCTAAAAATTAACATTTGGTCACTATCACTCAAAAAATTCCTGTACTGGAAACTTTGACATTTTCCATAGCTTGGTTTTTGCCTTTCAGCATGCAAAGCTGCATGAGAAGTGCAGTGTACTGAGTTAAGCCAAGCACACTAATGTCTCTACCTTGGAAGTTTATCTAGCAGAGTCTTCAGTTCATCACATATGAGTTTCACTAGGCCACTCTTTATGTTTCTGTACGATACATCAATCATGAAGATAAAAGCTGGTGGATTTGGAGGCTTCTTGTCCTACACAGAAAAAAAAAAAAAAAAAGACCATTCACCAGGAAAATTAGACAGTGTCCTGTTATGAGGAAAAAATTTAGAGGTGGTACCTTAAGGCAATGTAAAGACAGTGCTCAGTTGTTTGAAAAATGCTGTGTATCGTAAATAGTAACTATTGCAGAAAGCTGACATGCATTGGCTAAAGTCCAGCCCTGGAATAAAACATTATCCCTGGAAAACAGCATCCTAACAGAATAAAATATCTAAAGGGTAACAGTTCATTCGATAAGTTGAAGCACAAACTTTTCTGCTGAAACTCAAGTGTTTAAACAGATTTGCCTTTTGGCTTTTTTCTGTATCCCTGCTTTCCTTTGGGAGCTCCTCTTACCCACAGTGTAAGTGGCATACAAATTGTGCATACAGTACTGACACAAGTTTCTGTAAATAAGAAAAAGTAAGAGGAAGGTGTGTTTAAAAAAAAAGTAATGCCAAGAGATGTACCTAGAAAGTTAACATGAAATGAACGGAGCAAGAGTAAACATCATACTCCCTAAAATGAGTTTTCTTAATTCCCATTAAATGAGTAGTAGTCATTATTTGGTGTCAAATTCAGGACAGCTTTTTCATTATACTGTTCTACTGCCTTCATATAGAGTTCTGACCTCTTAAACAAATTACACTTGTTAAACTAAACCCTAGAAAAATTCCATTTAAGAAAAATTCATCTAACCCTTTAGTCATGACTTATCCTTAGTCCCTGGCAAACTTTAAACAAAACTAAACATTATACCCTTGATCTCACTCATTTGACTCATGTAAATCAGGATTAATTCCACGGAACCAAAACCAGGCAGTATTTTTCAAAATTGTTCTGTTTACTCTACTTGGATTCTCATTTCAGAAACTGCACCAAAAACTGCTTCTAAACGATTGTATCAGATCAGCATTTCGAAAGAATCTCTGCCTAAGTTCTGACAAATATATGGCAGAAACGCGGACTTGTGGCTCTCACCACATCCGCTTAGCAGGAGTGCAATAATGCAAACCAGCTGGGATTTGTTAAAATTTTTTGTAGCTGTTCATCCTTGTCATTTGATAAGCACATAAGGAAATGACTTCTCAGTTCTGGTCTTGAACTGAATTTATAAAAGAAGGGAACCTCTGCAACTTGGAGCCAAATGAGAAGTGAATTACAAAATAATGCTAACTTCTGTAACATTTAATGACTTAGCATTTCCAGCACAGAATGTTATTTTTTAAGAGGTTCTTTTTTGTAACATTGCAGTAAGTATGTGGATGCATCTTTGTAGCAAGCAGGCAGACCATACTGGATGACTTCTCAGGGAAACTCCCTGATTTAAGTTACAGGGCAGAAGTTGAGGCTTCAGAATTTGATGGAGTTACACTGGATGTACACTGAGCGTCCCACACTGTATTTCTGCAACATCTCACCACAAGTCTCTCCTGTTTTGGGGTTTAACCCAGGTTTCAATCAAATCTTATAGGTTATCTCATAGATCTTACTGGATTTTGGAGTAGTGCTCTAGTAAGCAAGCAGAACCGAACCTTTTCCTTTCCTTCATATCAGCAGTAATTTGATGGTCTGAAGAAGTTACTGGTAGCTACTTCAAGATTGTGTAGGACCCAGATGCCTTTTCTAACCTTATCATGGCTCCACTCACAGGAAGAAAATTCTGCCTAATTCCAGCAAGAACAGAAAAATATGTCCATGCTGTGGTCAGATGAAGTCACACTTGTAGTTTTGTAAAATGAGCTGAAGTTTTAAAAGATTAAGTAATTTATGTTTTCAGAAGTATCAAATAGAGTTCTGTAATAAAACCAACTACAAATATTTAGAGTAACATGAGTGGGCTCTGGATTGAGTTCTTCAGTGAGTTGATATTAGGAGAGAGAACCCATTCCACTGTAACTTATTGGTCGGAACACTAAGAAGACTCTTGCCAGGAATGGATTACAAGGTCAAATTCCCTTGCTAAGGTTTTGGGTATTGGGAAGGCAATTTAGGCATGTGCCTGTCTTCAAAATCAGTAGAAGACATACATCTAAAATGCAACAATGCAGCAGAATTTCAAAGATATCCCCTGAACAGCACAACATGCTGGGTAAGACCAAACACATGCCTCACTTAAAGACTGGTGATCCACGATTTTGCTGCACTGCTTGTTATTCTTACTTTGCTTGTCTCACACTCCGCAGCACAAAAGAATAAAACATAGTATTCTCCACACCTACCCGTATTTCCTAGAATGTTTCTGAAGCTAATATCCATCTTACAAGTGCACTTACTCTAAGGATTTAAAGGAGCTTGTCTGTTTTGCCATAACACTGTACACTGGTTTGCACACTGACAATACTCACTCGGCAATAATCTGAAGTAGCCACGTATTCATAAGATCCCAGGGACAGCTCTGGCCTTTTGTAGTGGTCTATCCGCCGGCCCATGTGGTCCAGGTGTTGAAAGAAGAATGGAGGGACTACAAGCCAACACAAGAACAGGAAAAAACATTTATAATTGGGGAAAGAGGGGAACAACACTGAGTCAAGATTCTTTTAGCAGATGTGATATACTCCAAAGCAGTAAGAAATCAAGTGGGTTTGCACCAACAATTTACACAGAGCTAGTCTCATGGGTCCTCAATGAATACATATTCAGAATGCTTATTTTTCACATTTTTGCCAGCCAAAGTGCATGCATGTGTGTGTGAGTGAGGGGAATATCATTGCCATTTTTAGTCCTTATCAAAGGGGGTTTTTTTAAGTGCTTTCTGACTTGGATAAAAGACACCATAGTAATACCAGCATGATTTAAAATGCTACTGCAACTTAAATGTCTTTCTTTAAGTGTTCCCAGTGCATTTAAATTTCCCTTTATGAGAGTTTAAATTGTTAACAAACTATGAAATTTATTATCTGCTATGCCTGCACAAACATTAGAGCTCCAGGCAGAAAAGCAGTTGGACCGAGTCTGACGAGGTTCACGTTTCAGAGTTGAAAAGATGACTGTATTAGGGAAAGCACCATGCCCCTGTGATCCAGCTCGATACAAATGTCTAGAAAGGCTAGTTCTGGCACAGATTTGGGATTTCGCCAAGAGCACAAGAACAGTTATGAGTCACATGCAGCACACTTGAACAAATATGGCATGGCATCTTCTGTGAAAACCAACACTTGTCACAGTAAGATTAATAGCTTATTTAACCATTGCATCCACAGTCATGCACAGGATGAAGCTAACATGGGCCCAAATATTTGCTTCTTGCTGTATGTATTTGCATTTCTTGAAGAAATTAATGTTTTCTTTCAGCACACAAGTTGCTTTCAATTAACAACACAAGCAGTTCTGTATCCTACGTTGTCATAAAATTTTTAAAATAAAGTTTTGATCACACCAGACTGCACTTCATGAGTCAGCATTATTTTTCATACTTTTTTTTTAAACTGTACTGAACAAATGTTTCCCTCTACTATTCTTGGGAAGTGATTTTTTTTTTCATTCGTGAAATAAGCCAAATTACTGTACCTCCCTAAACTATTTTTTCATCAAATCAAGAAAATAATTTTAGGGATACAGTTTCTTTTTAGTCTTATGGAATTTGCATGAATTCCAGATTAGAGAAACATTACTTACCATCATTTATACAGTTACAAAATGCACACTGATACCTCCTCCCACCTTCAATGAACTGCATGAAGGGACACATGTAAGCTTTGCAGCGGTTGCACCGGATGGGTCCAGTCTCCCCATGGTTTACAAGATAAAGAGGCGTCTGTAGAGGAAGAGGTACAGAGAGAGAGCAATGTAAACATGAAACCAAGGAGAGCTAGAAAGAGTTAATTCAGATTTAATTCTTGCTAGAGATCATCCAATTAAGACATCACTTATTGTTCAGCACTCACACAAAAACTGTTGAGCCCCAGAGATCCCCTCAGGGGCTAAATTTACAAGTTCAAGGCCGTATTCTGATGTTTATCAGAAAAACAGTAACGATTCAGACCAAAACCCTACAATGTTTTGCAAGCATTGGAAGTTTAGGGCCCCAGGTTGATTTTCTCCAGCAAAGGATAATTTTTGCAGCTCACTAAGAGAAATCTGCTGGAGTCAGGTCTTTTGCCTTCTCTGTTAGATTGAGCTTTTCCTGAAGAAATCTACCACTGCTCATCAATTGCAAAAGGGTATTTGCTGAGAAAGCTTCTAATATTTTGTCCTAAATGCTGCTTCCCATGCTGCCTTGTTACATGCTACACTCCAGTTTAAACGATGTCACAGTCACCAGCTAGAGGGGGAGATTTAGGAGAAATACTAATATTTACTGAAGGAAAGTACACACAGCAAACAAGTACAGTACCTCAAGCACTTGTCAGTTTAATTACACTGACCACACTTGCTTACAGCCCCTGCCAAAACCCACAGCTAAGAGAAGACATTTTCCAGACACCTCTTTCCATAGAAACTGCAGCAAATGAAAGATTCCTGTGATTATTCTTAAAGTTAGAAAAGTCATACTTGAAACCACTACAGAAATGGAAGTTTGCTCAATTATTTATGAAATGCTTTTTTTTTTTTTTCACTCCCTTCATCCCCAGCTAAATATCTCAAAAGGTAAGAATAAGAAATATCCAGAGTTTGGACACAGCAGATCCCTACAAGAGGAAAAAATGCTGACAATGCCTTTCAATGCGAACACATCACACTAGTACATTCTTTTTTTATTTTCTTTTTTTTTTTAAATAATTATTCTGTCTTTTCTTAAGGAATGGGTATATGTAATTTATTATACACTTTATCTTTTACTGCTGCATAAGGATGCATTTTGCCAAAGATTTTCTACATACAAGTAGATTTTTACTACACGGATTTTAAGAGCTCCCTCCTGCTCCACAGAGATACTCTTTTACTTTGTGTTCTTTCCTCTACGCAAATTGAGTCTAACCCAAATTAACCAATAATGCCAGCTGGCAAATACCAGGGTCATTTTTCAGACATGAAAGCCTTGGCTATGAAACTTGCTCATCAGCCACAATGGCTTAATAAGGTTTAAAAGTTCTGGGTTTTGTTCATTACTTGGCAATTTTCTGATTATCATTCTACTGTATTACTTTAATGAGACCTGGATCTGGTTTGCAGTTAATACTACCATAATATCTGACCTGGTAGGGGAAAAACCCAAGATTAAACCAACTCCTCATGCATTTATACACACTGATTCAGTAACTTTAAACCTTGGTTTGATACATTTAATGATATCCAAGAAAAATTACCCCCAAAATGTTCACATTTTGATGTACCAAAATTAATAGTTTTACATAAAAGGCACAAACAAGAACAATAAAAAAATAAATGCCATGAAGTTCAGAGCTGCAGTATCTGCATTCTTACACATATGTAATAAATTATCTTCTTGAAGACAAAAAAATTAAAGGGAAAAAAAATAAACCCATGAAAAAAGCCAACCAAAAATGAATGTGACAGAATTAAGGAGTTTGTCTAACAAAGAATAGTTTTTTTTTTAAAAAGCCCTATTTGTACCCTTACTGATTTATTAATTTGAATGTTTCTGAAAATAAACGGAATTTAAATTTTAGTGTTTTCTTTAAATATTTTACATCAATAATGAACACATGTACTGAAAAAGCTATCTGTATAATTTCAGAATAAGAACTCAGACCAAAAGCATCAAAAATCCACTTCTTGATGTGACCAACACAGTCGTGAAAGAAACTTTATCTCCAAAAAGCTGCAATCTTTCAGCGCACTGCACTGTAGAACCAGACATCCCACCACCACATCAAGAGAAAGGAATTTCTAGTTCAGTGTGTAAACTGCTATTGCACTTCCAAACATCAAAGTAATTTCTGTCAGGGTAAAATAACTTTTAAAAAAAGAGTAGATTTCTGTGGGAACGTACAAAGGTAAGTAATACTGTGCATGCATAAAGTCCTGAGTTTAAATTAACGATACATAAAATCAGACCAGTAAAAAAAAAAAAAAAAAAAAAAAAGTGGTACTGAATGGGAAAGTCTTGTTTGCTGAGCTCCACTCTCTGTAGATGTCACTGTTCACCAGAAAAAAAAGCAGAGAGATCTGTATGTTCCCATTGAAATCAGTGGCAAACTCTCACAGGAGCAGAGGAATGGGATAAAATTAAAAAACAATTTTTTAATTTTGGGGGCTTTTCTTTTGTTTTTTGTTTTTTTTTTTTTTTTTAAGTAAATGCAATACTCCTGTTTCTTTTACCTTTCCACCTAAAAAGTATCAGCATTTTCTTCCTCTCCTCTCTCAGAAAGAATCAGTTTTGCTGAGAGGCACAACATTGTAATTTTAGGTTAAAGCAAAGGAAATGGAAAATGCTGCAAGGGACCTGCACAAACTTTAATTTCTCTAGAAGCTTGAGGCCCTACTGAAGTGTAAGCCCTGAAAGTTGATCTGATAAACCATAACTTAACCCCAAACGTAGCTGCAATAAGAGGAGTTTTGTTTTGGAAATATTTCAGCAAGACCATCTCTCAGGAGTCAGAAAAATATCACAAAGCAACAGACAGACATTGGTGGCACAGCTCCAAGATAAAACACATCCATAAAAATTTCCAAAGGGACTGTAACCTGCACTTTAAAGTCTGAGAAAGCTGAATTTCTATTGCTTGCTATAAAAATGAAGTCCTGACACGCTCCTGAGGGTGATGCCTGCAAACTATCACCATACTCATATTGCAGGATCTGGACCACAGCTGCAAATTGTAAGCGTACAAGTAAGGACTGTGCTAAAGCTCCAGATCATCATGGCACATCTCTGGGAAAGCATCTTAAAGAGAAAAATCCTGCGTGAGAGATCCTCTGGAGAACAAGAGAGGCACATACAGATACTGAAGAAAATGAGCCATTTATCAGACAGTGTCTCTATCACACCCTTACACTGTGTCAGCAGTGCTTCTAGAATTGTTACTGACATTGATGCAAATCTAGTCACTAAAATATTCCTATGAGAATTTCAAGATATGCTATACAACATAACTTTCTAATGAACAAAGGAGAAGGCTTTGTCCAAGTGTGGCACCGCTGCCCCAAGAAAATGCTGTATTTAATTAGTACAGCAAAAAGATGACAAAAAACTCCTCTGGATAATCAAAGAGAATTCTGAAGTATAACACTGATGTTTATGGAAAAAAACTAGGTCATGAACCAAAGTGTCTCTGTTTCCTAGCACTGTTGAAGGGGTTTGTTTTCTTTTATTCTATCATCATAGATTGCTTTTGAGAAACATTAACCAGTCTACAAATAATCCTTTGCTTTTGAGTTGCTTTACTGATTCACATTAAAACGTCAAGAAAGCATTTCCCTTTGTGATGTTCCCACTGCCTTTTATCAGAAGCCATTCCCTCTGAAGGCAGCAGTTATTTTGCCTATTCTTGGTTTTCAGATGTTGAACATGCTCAGCCTCCTCAGCTGATGACTCAGGCCAATTTGGACTATCTCCTCTGCAAGGTTCACAGCAGGTTCAAGTATTTTCCATACCACACGTCTTTTCCATCGATTTCCTTGTTTGCTTCCAAGACTGCAGCAAGGTTAAAGCATCATCCACATGATACACAGGGTCTCCTGGATCTATCCTGGTTTTCACAGACCACATAAAAATGCCAAAAGCATGTTCAAAGCTCCTTGCTCAAAGCCCCTCCAGGCCCAGGCTGCACATTCCCCTGAACACACAGCACTGCGAAACACAGCATGGCACGGTAGCTGAATTTCAAGTGGACACTGCACAGGGGATATGACCCAGTGTGTAGGAAAATAAACAGAAACGAGTTACCAGTTTCTGCGTATCACACCACAGCCTATTCATGAAATCCTCACTCAGCACTCCCTTTTTAAGGGGAATATTGCAATTAACTGAATAGAGCTGGCAGCATGAAGAATATAGATACAGACTACACTCCACTCAACGTGAGAAGAGGGATTCTTAAAAGTTTGAGGATGGGGGGAAAATACATGTAATAATGGTAAAACGTTGATGTAAAGAAATACCAAAGTTCATTAGCTTACTTCTTTAGAACTCCTGTATCATACAGGTGACAGGAGGAGAGGGGAAAAAAAAAAGGAAAAAAGTTCACTACCCATGCTTGAGAGAGGCACCCCAAGTTCTGCTGGTCATGACCCCAAGCATTTAACAGGGCAGTGCTCTGTAGCACCTCTCAGCTTTGCAGTGCTGACTGCTCTTTGGATGCAGGGACATGCTGCATCTCGAGGGAAAGCCAGCAGCCAGGATTAACTGATGATAGAAGCAGGAGCGTGAAATTGGCTAATCAAGAAACGGTGCTGCACAACACACTTCCACAATGTTAGCACTTGAAATCAATCAGGTCTCAACCAGACCTGCCTCAGCCCAGTCTATCCTCAACCCAGCAGGAGTGGGAGCTGCTGCAGAGGCACAAACACAAGGAAAGAACAAGGGCCAGACATAACCGCCCTAGGACAGCACTGCTGTTGCTGTTAGCACCCCTGAGGCTGATAAGCACATGTTAAATCACATGCCAGGGCTGAGGTCCATGGCTGTACCAATCCACAGCTCCACTTCCCACCTTATCAGTATCACAGGTGGTCCAGCACTGCAGTCCTTGTCTGAGACTTCTAGGCAAGATTGTTACACTGGCTGTAACACCACTGAAAAGTAACACAGGCAAGGTTCAGAAAGCTTCTCTGCAGAAATGATAAGTAATAATTACAAGGGATTAGCTTTACTGGTCATAAGATTTTCACATTAAAATTAGAAGTTGGATTTTCAGTGATATGATCTCCATCTGGCTTACTTGACAAAACCAAACAGAACTCTTAAAGACACCTCATTCAGGTATGATTTCTGGTTTTTTGCAAATCACTGCAGGAAAGTTCTAGAGGATCTTCAAAATGTCAGACTGAATTTGGGCACTAAATACTGATTTCCTAACAGGTCCAGTCTCTTACTGTATGGTGCTGTATGGTCTTATCAAGGTAAGTTTATCCTCTCATGATTTTTTTTAATATGGCTAAATAAATGATAAACCTAACACCACAATTTAAAACACAGGCACAGCCTGTAAAACACAAAGACAATGGGTTACTTGGCACATCCATTCTGTTTTAAAAAGTCCAAGACCATTTAATGAAACAAAGCTGTGACCACTTCTATAGCCCTAGGACTGGCAATAAAGCAACACTCCAAACAGTCCTCATGGAACATGCAGCTCTAGGTTTAGAGAACAACTATTTCAGTTTATATGTGAATTTAAGTGTGGTATAGTGACCTCTGAGGCAACACTCTCCTAGATGAAATTCTGTATTAGAACATTATCAGTGTTATTCACATCTTCACAGCAATAACAAAACCAAAACCCCACTTTGGATTTCAGATCCATTTTGGCCTGCTGGGCTATTAGCAACTTTAGGGGCCAATTAGATGTTGGGATTTTTTTTTCTTTTTATACACACACACACACACACACACACATATATATAAGTGGCTCGACAGATATGTGTACATATACTAATATATTTTATCAGCATATGAGAGAAAAGCAATTGCTGACCTAAGATCATGCATGAAAATCTAATGAGTGAAAGGCTTCCTTCCTTCTCAAAACCAGGGCTGTTTCTCTTTTGTTAAAAGGCATTACTGTGACTTTTTGAACTGACTACTCATGTTTGCATTCCTGAGAACTTTCACAACAGGAACTGTCTGGTTCCTACTTTTGCACAGCTGAATATATTAGAGAAAGAAATTTTAATTAGAAAAAAAGCATAGAAATGTTTAGGAGTATTTTAATTGGAGATGGAAATAATAGTTCTGCTTATGTATGGCCTTTCCTGGACAATATTTATTAGTAAACATACCTCTAAGACTAATTAATTTATTTCCACTGAAATCAGAAAGAACTGGGCATAGCTGAAGTGTCATTCTGCATTCCGAAGCCAACTACAGCTAGCCAATTGCCACAGGAGAACTTAGAAAGTACAAGGAGAATTTTTGCTATGTGAACAAAAAGCAGCACTGAACAACTTCACCTCTGCAGCAAGGACATTTGAGATGAGTTTAATGCCCTTTATAAAAGTCAAATACTTTCTAGGATGGTAGTTTTGAAGGTCAATAGTAAAACTAACTGTTACTTCACAAATACCACATCAGGTCAAAATGTTCCCACTCCGAGTCTCTCTTCCATGAATACTTCTGTTACTATGATAGCTGGGATGCTTCAAGCAGACTCCAGAACTTTCAAACATAAATAATATTTGTATGGGACTTGCAACTACCCTCCTCTCTTTTAGTAGCACACCTGAGTGTCACAACTGTGTGGAACTGAGTTGTGGCGTGTGCTGCTTTGAGCTGGGGTACAGTTAGTTTTCCTCATAGTGGCTGGAATGGGGCTGTGTTTTGGACATGTGCCGAACACAGGGACGATAACACAGAGATGTTTCTGTTCTTGCTGAGCAGGGTTCACCCAGGGCCAAGGCCTTTCCTGCTTTCTGTACAGCCATGCTGTGAGGAGACTGAGGGTGCACAAGAGGCTGGGAGGAGACACAGCCAGGAAAGCTGACCCCAACTGACCAAAGGGATATTCCAGACCTATGGCCTCATGGTCACTATATAAAATGGGGGGAACAAAGAGGAATGGGGACACTTGGAGTGATGGTGTTTGTCTTCCCAAGTCACCATTACTGTGATGTGGCCCTGCTCTGCTGGGGATGGCTGAACACCTGGCTGCCCATGGGAAGTGTGAACTAATTACTAGTTTTGCTTTGCTGGCATGCGTGGCTTTTCCTTTCCCTATTAATCTTTGTCTCAAGGTATGAGATTCCCAGCTTTTACCCTTGCCGTTCTGTCCTTGATCCCACTGGTGGGGGAGTGAACTGCCTAGGGTTAAACCATGACATGAGGAAAGCAATCCTGTGAAGGACAGACCTGCTCTATCGATCCGCACTCTGGGGCTGAGGAGATGATCTGTGCCTCTACCTTAGCAAGCACACAACTTCCATTGTAATGACACTTTACATGGTGGCATCCAAAATACAACATTGCATAATATGCATAGATAAGTAAAATATGTGTAAGCTGGAAATGCAAGAAAAACTCCAATTTAAAAAGCAAAATACAAACCTTTTCTCTGGAACTTAGTCAATACCAGTGTGTTCTGACTCTCTGAAATTTCCAAGGAATAGATCAATAGCCCAAGTGATTTTTAACTTGAGTGCCATTTTTGTTGGCAAAACAAATTATCAGTGTTATTCGCCAGTTAATGAAATGGATGTAACTATTACTTTTTATTTCCCTTTTCTATGTACTGCTGCTTAGTTAGATTTTTCTTCTGCCATTACAAATCTGAAAGACAGTCAAGAGTCTCCAACTTACCAGAAGCTAATTGCAACATCCTTATAAAGGCTTCTTCTCAGTCTAAATTTCAAATTTGTATAAAACTAGTCAGGAACTCCGATTACAATATGAGTAAGATCTATATAAATGTCACATTTTCAAGTCACTGTCCTCATCTCTGTCAGAATTACATCCTTACCATAACAACAGCGGTGCAGGGACCAACATACCACAGAAGTATTTTAAAGGGTACATTTTAGGACTGTTTTTCAATGTATATTAAAAACAAAAAGAAGAAAGTAAATCAGAAAACTTGCTTCAATTACAAGAAGCTCTGCTGCAAAAGCCATTGCTAAACCGGTCTCTGAATGCTCATTCTAGTTACAGAGTGTAGTTACAGGCTAACAAAAAATGATGATGCAGTCTTGGGAAGCAATCCAATTCCAAATGATTTACTACCAAATGCAGGCTAGCACAGGGCACACTCCATAAAGGAAGCCTCATCTAATACAGGATTTATGCACCTCTAAATTAGGCATTGTGAAACCAAGCTTACAGGCACTGACCTCCAGAGTGGTATAACACTTTCTGGGTGAAGCACCTGGAGATGCTTGAGAGTTCTGGGCTCTCCACACCATGCATGGCAGAGTCTAGCACCTCACAGGAGCTTAGCAAAACCCCCAGACATTAACCTGCCACTAGTTAGTCAAAAAAATGAAAATAAAATAGCTTTGACAGAGCAACAAAGATGTCCTGCTCCAAGCAGACTCAGAACTATGAGCCCAAAGTCTCAGTTCTCTCCCAAATGAGAGCACCAACAAGGATTTTAATACCTGGGAAATCTGTGTTTAGGCTCACACAAGCATGATATACAGAAACATGTATTAAGGTACATCACATATGCAGGGCTTCTACTCCCACCATGTTTTAGAACAAACACAACAACCCAAAGACATTGACAAAATCATTCTCAGCTGGATCTTGGACAATCTAGACACCAGAACACACAAAGTAACCAATACAGACAGCACAACAGAAGTGTCAACAGTATCTCTTGGAGAACCTCTTCTTCAAACAATTTCCTTAAAACTACTATCTTACAAGTTGTATGGACAATTTTAGTGTCTAACCCTGCTCACATGGAGGGGTGTCACGACAGAGATTACTCAGTTCTGTCAGGAGTCAGCCACCACACAGATAAGCACGACCTAGTTGATATAATGTAATCCTTTTGAAGGAAGAACCTTTCAGTAGAATCCCCTGTTAAGAACTCTTAAATTAGCCAAGCTCTCATGCTCTAATGGGGTAACAGCCTCCTGTGAATAAGTAACCAAATAAAAGACAGAAATCAAAGCATAAAACTCAAACGATGGTGGGTAGATGTTATCAGCAAGCACCTCAAGGATCTGTTCTTCAGAGCCAGCTTATTAATACATTCTTAATACAAAGGAGCCCTCAGCAAGACATTCAATAGGAATTATTTCATCTTGCAGACTAAGCATTCCTCGCTCTCCTCAAACCCAAGTTCTGCACAAGCACATAACTGCTGATGAATGTGTGTGTCTGTCCAAACGTGTGGTTCAAACTAAAGCCACAGCCTGCTTGCCCTTCTCACTAGCTATAAATTAGGGACAACAGCACCTGGGTACCACAGAGTCCAAAGTAGATTGGAAGAGCATGAGGACATCCCTAAAACAAAAAAGACATTGATAGCATTGGATCACATCATTAGTTATCCACCTCACTTGATTTTTAGCTGCTGCCAACCTTACAACTCCATCTAGGCACCCGTACTATCATCCCTGTAAAAATCATGGCTTTCCAAACATCTCAGCTGCACCGGGCCTCATCAAAGTTCACTATTCTAAAAAGGTAAAATGGCTTTTAGCTCATGAACACCAGCATTTCTGAGAAGCAATTCCATTCTCTTAACTAGCTAATTAACTGAGGAGAAAATGGAAGTGAAATACTAGATTCCCACCAATAAATATTTCTAAAAAACCAATAAATTCAAATAAATAGGAAAGAGCATGGCAGAGAAAAATGACACAAAATTATGAAGGAGCAAAGAAGGCAGCAATTTAGATATTTAAATATTTAAAGCTAAAAACAATTATTTTGAATTGTTTATACTGGATTTTACAACATGAAATACTCTTTTAACTAACTTTTGATGGAAAGTAGTATTAATGCTAAATCAAGATCACATGGTTTATTTAGGCTCTGGAAACATTCATCCATCTCCAAAATAAATTCATGTAGGGCTTGGTTTAGGATGATAACTGTGAGAGCTAGTTTATTTTTATAGACTGTTGCTAAAGCACTGGTGGACTAAAAATAAGTTCTGTCAAACAATGATACTGTACTCTCAATCTGTAACAAACAAATACTTTCCATAGATCATCCAAATCAGGACAGTGAAAATGAACTGTTATTTTTGAGAAATAATAAATAAGAACTTGGTGAAGATAAGATTCTGAAATTTGTAGTGCTTCTAAGACACTGGCAGAGGAGGGAAGGCATGAATGCTTTAACAGCCTTTGTTTCCAGTGATAAATAGTGCACATGCAATGTTCACCAGTTTGTGGTTTTCTAGATGGGCTGCAGGTTTTTTGCAGCAACCTCTAAAAGACTGTGTGCCCACCATGAATTTTCCCCCACTAACTCTCAGCTTGAGGGTTTTTCTGAACAAATACCTTTCACTCTCTGAGGTTCAGTGCCTGCATGCCAAGGGCCGCTAACTCACCTGTTCTTGGGATATTGAACACAACCCTCCAACCATCTCTACTGAGTGGTCTCTACTTATGTCTTAAATTCCCTCTCATGTGTGATTTAACATTTCTGAAATAAAGCCTCATTTGTGACCTTTTCCTCAGTGTGACCAGTTACTATCTCAATTTTAATTATGGCTTCTCTACAACATTTTCATTACGCAGCTTTACAAGGTTACATTTTTCATTTCTTTCTCACTGTAGTGGCAAACCCTGTTTGTTTGGGGGTTCACTTGAAACACATTACACTTATTCAAAGACATGCATGAGATCTTTTCATTTAACATCCTTATCTGCCACCATTATGATTTCACTTTCTGTTCTTATTTTCTCCTACAGATATAATTTGTATCCTGTTATTTACTGGAAATGGAGATACCTGATGTACACCTCTTCAAAAGATGTTCCTGTTCAAGTGACAATTTTTTGTTCCTGACAATGCTTTCTCATATCTTAGCTAAAAAAAATAAAATAGAATTCACTTTGCATGTTAATACTCCCACTTCACTTTTGGAGGCAGGACACCAGTTCCTCTGTGTAGACATTCCACTTGGCCAAAAAGAACCCACAGTGACTAATGAACTTAAATCTGCGTTTCAGACTTTCTGAAATCCCAAATTACCTTTTCCCCTTTGGAAAACTTTCCAACTGGAAGTGTGTGAACACTGTCAAATCACTAGATCTAAACCTTTTAGTTGAAAGCTCACGGGATCTTGTATCTCCAACTCCTCTTGTATTCTTAGTCAAAGGAAGCAAATCCCCAGAACTCAATTTCCAGTTGAGTTACTGTTTCCGGGAATGCAACTGACAGCTTATTTTCTTAAAAAAATCATTACATTTACAAGTCATCTACCCAAAGGGTGACTGTGTTCAATTAAGAGAGTAAGGTCTGTGTAAAACTGGGCTCTCCCTTTCATACATATACCTAATTCTGCCAGTGCCAAAAGACTAAGCTATTTCTCTTTTTTCTTAACTAAATTTTTTCTGCAGTTATTATGGATAACATGCTGTTTATCAAGAAGTAAAGAAATTAGACAGATTTTCACTTTGTAACCCAACAGCACGTGATAAGCATCACCTGTAGACACTGCTAAAAGGCACTATCTCTAAAATAGGGTGGATATTCTGAAACAAAGAACTTCCTGTGCCGTGCAGTCAGTTTCAGGTGGAACACACCATACTAGGAAGTTCAGAAGCAAGAATAAGCCCCTGAATGTATTTTACCTCTATAAAAAGCCCAGTTCTTTCAAATTAAGTGGCCTTTCAAAATTAAAGTAGTTATAAATCCCATATGGAAGACCATTTTTATTTGGAAATCTTAAGAGCAAGATCTTATTTTGGCAGCAGCAGTGAAGACAAAGGGCACAGGCAAGCCTTGGAAAAACTGCCTCCGCTAAGACTGCCCAGCTCTTCCTACTCTAACACTATCTCCTTAGTTCTTACAATTTTACCAAGCTGTAATTGTTCTGACTAAAATTTTCCACACTGGGCTTTTGCCAGTTTTGAAAGACATTTTTCAGGCTCCTCCAAAAGAGAGGCTAGGGAAAAACACACTGCTCTTTACAGATTAATGAGCCCCACTGACCTTTCCAACAGCTTGAGAGCACTAACACTTCACAATGGGTGGGTCACCGGGCATATCTTTTTGCCAACCCCAGGAAAACCCCCCTGAACTTGGCCAAGCACAAATGTTTGGACATACTGCAAATTTATGTATGCAGAAGAGATTTAGATTTTAGCAACTCACTGATCACCCTGTCCAAACACAACGCATGAGACAAGGAAGCCATGTGTGGGAAACATAAAGGACTAGAGGCAGACTCTGAGTGAAAGAAGCACAAATGAAGAGCTAACATGAAAGTGGAATTTTTAAGTGCTACCTGGGCACAGAAACTAGGATCAAGGGTGGTAAAGAGCAAAGGCTGGCTGATAAAGTCAAGGGGTGGAGAAGCAACAGGAGGAGTTTCATCTAGGAGAAAATTTGGCGAGGGGCAGCAAGCCAAGCCTGGACATTTACCTCAAGAACTGGAACGAAACTTGAAGTTGCTGTCTAGCAGACAAATGGTGAGACTTTGTATCTGCAGAGCCATCAGTAATACATCCTATTTCCCTGTGGACCAGAGAAGATAACTACATTCTACCCTGTTAAAATAATACTCTCAATTCTACAGACCTACAGAGGTCTGTTGGATTGGAAGTTATCCATCCTGATAAAGAGCAACATCTGCTTTTTTCCAACATATATATAAAAAAAAAAAGACTACTAAGAATTTACAAGCAATAAAACAAAGTTAAAGAAAAATCAGACTGCAAAACCAAGCACTGAATGTCCTAGCAATTTTAATTAGGCTTTCCTGTGCAGGCAGTTTATGAGGAGTTTTTGAAGACACAATCACATACTACAATTTTGATGAAATCCCTGCTTTTTTCCCATGACGCAGCACTCTGAGAGTAAATCAGCGTAGGACATGAAAAGGAAATGCAATCTGCAGACCTTGCAGAGTTTAGAAGCTAAAGAATTTAGAAGCAATGGAGAACACAGCAGATGAAGACCAAGAAAGGTAATCCCACAGATGATGTAGCTAAACGCTGCACTTGAATAATGGATTTATCCCTGTCACTGATAAAATCCTTTGGGGGTGCCAGGAAACCTATGTATTTGTCTTAAGACCAGAGAATACTGCAGACATAATTTGCAGAAGAATTAGGGATATGTTTTGAATATGAAGGGTCGTTAGAGATGGTTATGTGAGAAAAGGTTAGTGCCTTCAAATGAGTGCTAAAAATGGTTGGTTACATTTGTCTTCTTTCTATGACTCAGGTTGTCCAAGTAGAAAATTGTCCTCTTGGTCTGTGGTGAAATTAAATCATTTTGTAAAGACCTCAATGGAAAAATGTCTTTCTTCAAATCTAACTCTCCACATCTTAAAATTAACTTGATACAATTTGTGGTCATCATCTTTTAATACCTTTGCCTAAAACTATGGAGTTCCAGCAGAGCAAGCAACTGACAATGCTGGCATAAACTAGAGGCAGTTGGGGGAATACCAGGAATCCAGTAGTTCAGATTAGAGAATCATCACTCCTGTACCTTTTCCAAACAAAAATTTTTATCCTTGGAAGTTGCACCATGACCCAAGTAAATCTCAATCTTCCGCCACCTCTTTATGGTCATACCACTTCATAGCCTGAGATAAAACACCCTCTCCCCCAACCCAAGCACAGAACAAGCCTGCAATAACCTGGAGACAGAGGCACAGAGGACTGGTACTCAGTACGCCGTACCTCGTTTGGTGGAACGGCAGCAAAGGGCTGGATGACGGCTGCGAGGGGGATGCGGGCCTGCTTGGCCATGTCTGAAGTCACTGGGAAGCAGTAGGTGGTACAGCGGATGTACCGGGGGCTGGCGTGGCCTGCAAAACACAACAGCACACAATGAAAGGCTGGCAGAAGGAACCTGCCCAACCCAACACGGAGCAGAAAAACCCAAACAACACAAAGCAACAAGTGCATGTGCTACATTAAATACATGCTTGTTTTTCCTCCCATGCAGGCTTCTGCCCACTGCCCCTCCCTCTGGTTAAATCTCTTCCTGCAGTCTGAGTATAAAGCAGAGATTTAAACACACCAAGAATAACCCCACAATTATTTGCAACAAGAACCTCAGTAGATGACTTTGAAACATCTCATATCTAAGATCTTAAAAGAAAATATGGATGATATCCCAGTGGACATGTCAACACTGTACATAAAGGAATAAGGCAGACTAATACCTACTGTTAAGACTGCTCTAATGAGCTAGCTCTGATTCAGAAAACACTGTATCTGTCTTAACATCACCATGCTCACCTATATTGCAAAATACAGGGTGCGGAAGTCATCACCCCACTTCCAGGAGCACATTCAGCTTAGGTCCCTCAATGAGAAACTGCTGTGTGCTGCAAACAAGAGCACTGAAAGGAGTTCAGGAATCAGCTTCCTGATGCTCCCTTTGTAACCAACAAGCTCCAGCTCTGCTCAGTTTCTTGAAAGGAATTTCTTGGATCATCAGAACAGCATTATCCCATTCTCAGATAATGCCAAAAAATCTTGGTGTGTTTGTACATTTTACATAGTTTATCTAAAAACTGATAAGTTACTGCTGGGCTGAATAACACCACCAGTTTAACCTGTATTAAAATATTGAGCCTGCTGTCAAGAGCAGCAAGTGGAAGACTGTACTTCCAGGCTCCAGGCAGAAGCAAAGGCAGATAAATTTTTCCTTTGGCCGGCGTACATCTACTAGACAGCTTGCACACTGCCCCTATTACTTGAATAGAAATTCGTATCTTAAAAGGTAACAGTGCTAGCCTAGTCTTACTGCTTCTTCTAGTGTCCATCTTTTAAATTTTCAGAATAATTCAAAAAGGATTTTCAACTTGAAATGTAACACCTTCAAAAATTTTAAGTTAAAAAGGAAAGTTGTCTCAACTATTCATATTCTTTTAAAGGCCAGGAAGGGTAGAGGAGGTGTTAACCCAAGGTGTAAGCATTCAACTCCCACTTTCCTCCTCCCCCCTTTTTTTTCTGTTCAAAGGAAGCTTGCAGTTTCACATCCAATTTAGAGCGAATACCATCGTTTTCAGATGAGAAATTTGAGAATTTAGGGGGTTTTTTTTAAATTATATTTTATTTCCCCTAGTAAGACTCCCAGAGCAGTAACAAGGACAGTTACCTTGGTCCTGGATCACGCAGTTGGTGGTGACAAGGGGAGGAACCTGTCCTCTTGTGTTTGTGGCATAGACCTGCCCTCCCCTGGCAGCCTTATCATTTTCAATTACTTGAATCTGACGAATAAGAAGCAAGAACAGTATGAGGAAGCTAAGTCATGCATTCAGCTACATTCATGAACAGGCTAAGATCTACAATAAGTACGACTCCAGTTGAAGCCTGGTTTATAACAATTTACAACATAATGTCATGAAAGTTCATGCAGCTGACTTTACTGCCCAAATTCCTTTCCCATACACTGCTTCTTGTTACTTCTACATGGTCCCTCACTCAGGTTTAAGTCTGACACTTTTTAGGATCTACCCAAAGTTATATAAAGCTGTATTTTGTTCCACACCAGAAATCGAATCACTGAGAGAATACCATCATTCCCCTTCTTCCCTCAGCAACCTGGTTTAGAGTGCAGCCAAACAGCTGTGGGAGGCAAGAAGAATGAGACAGGGAATTTCTGAAACTGGCTTTGCCACTGCTGCTGGCACCTCATGGAATTGTGTTTTTACACTGCACATGAACTTCTAATAATAACTAGGGAACTTCAGAAGCCTCAGTTGGAAAGCAAACAGAGAAGAAAAACTAAATTAGTTGCATAGAGTCTACTGATCAATGTCCAAGAGGTATTTCCTAACACACTGAAAATAGTCTGGGGCCTGTAACTTTTTTTTCATCAATGAAGTTTTTTGTACTGCAATTTAAATATACAAGACATTCCTCAGAGAGCTTGTTAGATCTTCTGCTTGATTACTTTTCCCTGCCCCCTTGGCTTGTATACTTACAGCAAACTCTTGCATTAGAAGGAAAAAGGTTTTGCTCTAAAAAGGTCCACTAGCTGAAGAAAGCAAACCACTCTGAGATGTAGCTCTGCAAAGGATCAATGTGCCACGGTATTCTGCAGCTAACTGACCTAAATATATCATTGTTCTTGGAAATAATTGTTGACAAAGTCCAGACGCTAGTTTTCATAGATGTTGTCAGGGTACATATCAACCTCTAACATATGTAAGAGAAATACAAATCAACAATGGCTACAGATAATAAGTAAATTTATCTGGCAACACTACTATAATTATATAATCTAAATATAACAACAGAAATACACATGGTCATACTTATTCCTCATTCCGAATTAGCTTTTTGTCCTTTACAGACATTGACCCAGATCATGTTTCTTTTAAACACTCATTCTGATCCTCTCTGTGCTGCTTAAACAAACCTTTTAACCTATTTTAACATGGCTGTTGTAGTCAAGGCTGTTTATGCTATGTGCATAATTGAAACAAGACATCAGCCCATGTTTTCATGCCAGACCTCCTTCTCCCCCTGCCCTTTTCTTTTTAAATTAGACAAGATCATTTTATCCCTCTAACGTAAAAAGCATTGCACTGAAACACTAGGAATGATTGACCTAAGGGCATTTATTATTTATACAGACACTTGATTCAGGGGGTTTTTTACACAATGCTTTTCAGTTAAAAATTGCCTTTAACAAGGTAATTGCAATTGTTACATTAATCCTTGGGGATTATCAACAAGACTTTTTCCAAAGTTTGGGGGGGGGGTGTTTACATCAAATCCATCACTGGGTAAAAAAAAAAAATCTTTTTTGGAAGAACAGAAGAATACTCCAATTTAAAGAAGCAAGACAGTTTCATACTACACAGTGTGAGGCTTTTGCAAAAATGTTTTTCCTGTACAGCAAACCTGCCTCACCAAGAAGGGGAAGATTGTTTCACCCAGACTAGCTTGCTGTGTGGTGGTGAAAACATTTTTTAAAGCAAAAAGTTCTAGGTTGAAGCTGCAGGGCACAGCCTGCTTTAAGAATTCTGACTCTCTGAGGACCTTTTGACCTGCCAGATGATTGCCAGAACCACTCTGGGCACCAGAACACTTTCTCCATGAGTTTAGCACACTGTTGGTTTTTATTTCCATTAGCTGTTTCCAGTAAAGAAGTTAAATGCTGCTTGAGCCTGATCAGCCCTTTCTTTGCATGACAATTAGACTACTTTATTTCAGAAAGATGGATACAACCATGACCTTGTTTTCTCTAGCACCATCCTAAGAGACACTGCCCCACCAGTGCATGTTCAACAGCTGAGCCTCTTCAGCTTGCATGAAGCTTAAGCATCAGGTATATTCCAGGCTACTGAAATCTTTACAAGGCTGCAGCAACTGGAAGGATGGCTGGGGCAAATAATTCTAGTTGCCTGGGAAACTCTTGAAATCAAAAGGCAAAGTGGTTTCTGAGCATGTGACTTCTCAGCGTTGCCAGGACTGCAGTTCTAGAGTTCACATACCTGTATTCTGCACACATCCTACTTCCGGTATCTGTTACCAAGTTTAAGCCTTCAAACTTTTCAGAGTGAAAAGGAAATGTGATAAGCTCCAGTGAACACAAGTAGTTCTTCAGTACTGCTCACTGTCACATTAAGAATCCTGTTGAGAATTCCTAGTAAAGTATTTCCTATAAAGTGTTTGGGACATACTCATATATATATGAGTATGTCCCATGTTAGATAAAGTTACAAAACGTCTTCGGTACTCAAACTAATTTCATGCACTAATTGATCCAAAACTGACAGCACAGAGTACAAAACTGCACAAATTAGGAAACTGCAAAAACTAGAACATATGTTGAGAACCAACCCATGTATGTTATGAAAACCCTCACCAGCGAAAGCAAACGCAATGTCATTCCTTTATCTTAAATGCAGCAGAAAGTTACTTTTATAAAAAATTAGTGCCACATTACTTACTGGGCTTGGAATAGAGTCAGGATCAAGCTTCTTCTGCTGTGGGCCTGAGAGCTGTGCTGGACCACCAGGAAAAGCACCAGGATATGACAGCTGAGATGCTGCCATCTGAGGACCATAGTTTGCTGCAGAGTCACAAATGACAATTCATTTAAAGTATTTAAGTTCTATTATCAATGTTTAGCATCAACTTCTGCCATGCAATTATTCTTACTCAGCTAAACACAACTCCTCCTTCCCCTCTGTTTTCAGCAACTAAAAGAAATGGATTTCTTTGGCTCAGTTTGGCTTTAGTTTGTGTTTTTAAAAACTAAGAACAACACTGGATGTGACAACTTTGGCTCCAAAGTTTTCAGGTTTATGTCAAGTAGGACAGTCGGTAGAGATTACCACAGCTACTTCATGCCAGGTCATTATCTCAGTGAGAATCTCTCCACCAACCTCAGTCAATGCAAGCTGATGTCATTAACTGGCTTTTTGTATTCAGTTACAATCCATTATTGCTATAGAAAAGCATTTTTGAAAGCTGCTCATGACAGTACTACAAGACAGAAAGCAGACTATACCTTTATAGAGTGTAAGAAAAACTCCTTCCCACAGTATGCTGTGCCTTCACCAGTTACTAATCACATAATTCTGTTTCTGATCCAAATTAATCTCCTTTTTCTTGTTACAGTCTCAATAGAGGGCTAAACTTGTGAGCAAAAAGCAGAGCCTGTCTCAAGTGTACTGACTGACAATGCACATCTTTCCCTTCTACATTCCCTGAAGGGGAATTCAAATTTCATTTTTCCCAGTCAGCTGAACATTCAGCCATGAACGGACACAGTTCCACCAGCGAGTGTCCCTCCATGCTTTGTTTTCAATTACAAAACAAACATCCTTCCCTACCTTGCTGAGGATGATATCCAGGCCCTGGAGGCTGTCCTGGAAGCTGCTGCAAGCTAGGATTTGGAGGGACAGGTCCAGGGATTCCACCCTGCCTGGCCACAGGAGGCAATGCTGGCTGAGCACAAAGGCCATTAACACTATTTGCTGGTGGAGGAGGAAGCTGTGCTCCAGGTGGCAAACCCATTTGCTGCTGGGTTGGTGACGGCAGTCGTGGGCCCTGGAAAGCTGCTGGATTCCCAGGAGACACGCAAGAGCTCGGAGCAGTAGCAGGACCTGAGCAAGAAACTGTGTCAGATGAGTCAAAAGTGATAGCCTACCAAATCTGTGTCAAAGGCGCTCTAGTTTTGCTCAACACCTTTCTGTAACACATAGACAATACAGTCTCCCCTACTGACAGCGCTGCCTTATGGGGACTCTGTGTGACTGTCCACATGACAAATCATGGTTTAAGTCTCAGCTGATTCATTCATTTTATTTCTTTTGGTGCTATTTGCAATAAAACCCTGCAGCTGGGGTAGATGGGGAAAGAGAGAGAGGGAAGCCAGAGTCAGACAGTTCTTCACTAGAACACACATAGATCACTCCGCTTTCAAAATAATACTTCATTTCAGAATGTGAAACCACATTCTTTTTGCTCAATAATGCAATTCTTTTATGTGGCATGTTTTTGCTAGTCTGCTATTTGTATTTCACCATTACAGGTTTGATGGAAAATAAATCCACTTGATACTAAAAGATGAAACGTGGGAATTATTTTGTACACACTGGCAATGAAATGTTTGTTGTTTTTAAGATCCAGAGTCCAATTAGAATTAAGAAAACCCTGGAAACAGGGGTTTTTGAGACGTACAATCTGTAAATACTTATTACTTTACAAAACCTACATTTTTTAGTCAAATTTTTCCCCAAAGACCTATGGCAAAATAATTTTAAAGAGAGCTAAAAAAATAACCAAAATTAGGTTTGAAGCAAAAGGACCAATGTGTTCACATACAAACACTGAAATACATCTTCTGTCACATATGTTAACTGAAAAAAAGACTTTACATGCAAACCACAAGCTTCCCAGCATACATGAGAACACTATATTTTACATAATTGTTTTTTAAATTGTTTATATCATGTATTCTGCATAATTTACGTACATAGCAAAACTTGTGGTTGGAATTAATTTACGTGGAAGCATCACATGATCACATCTTCATGGCCTAGGTTTGAGATGGTATAACATCAAAATAAATGCAGATAAGTTTAGATTAAAACCCAAAAATGTTTAGACAAAAAAAGAAAATAGTTTCATAACTCGAGAAACTGTAAAAAGCTGAGAAAAATTAAACCCTGTCTGCATATTACTGCTCATGCCTTGGCTGTTACTGACAGGTTCACTAAGTAATGGGAGAAATGACTGATGGGATACCCGAATTTTATGGAAGGTTTGTCAAGCATCAATTCAGAATTAAGCCCATAATACTGATTTAAGGAACTGGATGAGATAGAAAAATTCAAAGAACTTAAGCCAATGATGGTGGTCAAAGGTCTCATTTTCTCTTTATACAGAAGTTCAGTAAGTTTCTAATTATCATAGTCCTAATGCTTTCAACGAGAAAAAGTCAATCAGATAAACCTGATTACCATAGCTATTTATCTGCATGCTGCTGAACTGGTCAGCGAGTTGTGCTGTAGATGAAGCAGATGCAGTATTCAGGAAGGCTGTTTGTGACTGATGACTGTAGGGAGGATAGGAAGGTCCTGTGTTGCTTGGAGGTGGAGGGCCTTGAAACCTAAAGGGAAAAAATAGTGCAGTTATGCAAAAAAATTCCATCAACCAATCATAACTCTCGAAGATCTCACACCTCCTCAAGGTGGTGCTGAAACAATTAATTAGGACAAAACCCTAAGAGAGTGTGCCCACATTCTGCTCAGAAAACATACACTTGTATTAAAATACATGAGGCACACAAAGGACAGAGAGACTGCAGACTTGTTTAATAAAAACAGGCAGTCCATGTTTGTTTGCACACTTGTTAGAAACAAAGCAGAGTGAGTATGCCATGGCAAGTGAGCAGTAATAACTGTAAGCCCGAAGATTAGGAAACACAAGCTTCTGAACATATCACAGCACTCCATCCCCTCTCCAAGCTTATAAAGGAAGATTCCCTACCAGGGATGGGTGAAGAAGATTAGGAGAAAAATCTGTGAAGAGAAGAAAAGGAACTGAGAAACTGTTGAGGAGTTCTCTGTAGTAGAAGAAAAAGAAGATGCGGGTAGGGAAAAACTTCATGATTATCAGATACGGAAAACATGAATGCAAGAAAATAGCTGAAGAAAAGAAAGCAGTAATAGATATGTGGCCTACAAAGTTACTTTCTATCAGACTATTTCACTGTGGTAAAATAAGATCTCAGGCTATGTTCCAGAGACAATCAACACAGCTTTTCCTGTGACCCCTTGGAAAACTGAGGATGGGCCCAGATGTTTCAAGAGAAGTAGAATTCACTTTACTTGAAATTTCATCTGGAAATTTCCTGACCTAGAACAGGACCTCTAAGCAATTTTGGAAAAAAAAAACAAGATCAGGTGAAGAACAGGAGATGTGCAGTTGACTGGAAGCTCAGGAAGAGAATCAGTATTTTGCTGGGTCATGTCAACCTGACTCTGTTCACCTTGCTTTTTCATCTTCAGGACACCACTTCTCCCCATGCATGAGGACATCATCCTGAACAACTGATCACGAGTCTTTTTGGGTCCTCCATCACACAGTGGTAACAAACAGGCTTCCCTACTTTGACATGAAATAACTATACAACAACTAAAGAGCACAGAAGCAGGTTAAGACTTCAATCAACTACATGAAGAATGTTATTACATGGTGTCAAGTTCACTAAAACTGAAGGAGCTATGAGTACACAAACTGATTTTGCCACTCCTGGGAGACGTGCAAAATAATAATATTCAACAGAACTAAATAAAAAAGCTGCATATTGACCCACTTTACCTGCAACACAAGTATTGTGTAATAAAGCTTGGCTATCCCCTCACACAACCCTTTTTCAAAGATTTCTTTTTACAGCTTTCACCCATCCCTGTTTTCTCCCCTTCCCATTCCTGTCTCTTTCACCAAGAGGTAACAGAGATCAAACAGCTCAGATGCCAGGTATTAATCCCTCCCAGTCACCTGTGTGGCTGCTGTCCTGGTGTACCAGACCCATTCTGAAAACTGGTCTGGCTGAACTGATGTGCACCAGGTGGTGGAGGCCCAACAGGAGGTGGAGATCCAAAAGGCACAGCTGATTTTGACACACCTGCAAAAGATTAAGCACTTTTATGTAAAACCCTGTAAGAAAGAACAAGATAGACAAGAAATACAGGTCTGCAGCTCTGCTCTAGCATTTGGAATAACAGCTTTGGGTCACCCTGTTTAAGCAGAGTGGTTGGACCAGAGGTCCCTTCCAATCTCAGTGATTCTGTTAGAAAGCACAGATTTCTGGTCAGTTATAAAAGCAGATACGAAAAACTAAGAGAGAGTAAAAAGGAAACAAACAGCAGTTCATAACTTTCCAGCAAAGAACCCAAGAGGGACAGTAAGAAAAAGCAATGAACAAACAGACCCTGCAACTGCCAGTTTGGGACAGTGGTAATTCCCTGTCACCCAGTTAGATTTCAAGGTAGAAACAAGAGGTGCCTTTGATTTCAGAGACCAAGGTAAGAATGAAAATTTTAAACAACTTTTAAAAATAAAAACCAATAAGAGCTTCCATGTGTAGAACCTGCTCTCCTGTGCTGAAAATGGTTCTTAATTCAGATCTAGTATAGTGACTGTGAAGAAACTGTAGTTTATGTAAACAGCAGGGCTGAATGAGCAGCCTTTCAAACTGTATTTCTTGAACTCTTTTTCCCTTTAAATTATTCTAACATTAAAAAATTATCTGGTATGGAAACCAGTATTTTCCCCAAGTGTTCTCATAAGTCAATTACCAGAAGCATTTCTATCAGAATTCTGACTAAATTCTGCATTTGATTAGAGTAACACAACTCCTGCTGTCTTTAATACGAAGTTTCAGAGAAACTGGGTAAAACGTTTTTTCTATATCCTGTTGCAGTATCAGTGTAAAACTTACACAAGGTAGAAAGAAATGCAAAACACCTTCATAGAAAAGTAGATTCTGAAAACAAATTTTAAGCCAAAGTAATACCTGGTTGAGGTGTTGAGTATGAGGAGTTAGGATCCCCATAATGTCCATAATGAATTGAAGAATTAGGTGGTCCAAAACGTCCTATTCCTGGCTGGGATTGGGAATATGGAGGAGCTGCAACATAACCTTGTTGACTCATGATGGCAATTTTCTCATTCCAAGTATTGTGTCCTCTTCAGGAATCTGCAAAACAAAAAATGACACCTGCTACTATTCATCACTCTCTGTGCATTTTAAAAGACTGTGAATTGTATTCCCTCCCAAAAAGATAAAAGACACAGTTGAAGGCAAAAAATGACCTGAAGTTAGGGGCAAAAAATAGTTTTGCTTGATAGCTTAGTTTTCTCAGCATTACCATGTACTGCATTTAAATGGGATTCATATCTCCTAAGCCCATGGAGAGAACTGTAAGCAATGGATGTGCAGATGGAAAAAACTCTCAAAGGAAAGTCCCAAACTACTCCTTTTACCAGGAGAACCTTGACTTCAACTACACATGGAAAATACACTTTGAATCCTGCTCCCCAAATACCAGCCATCCCAAAGAACACAGAACACACCGAAATATCAGGAAAGGCAAAATGACCAGAGTAGAAAACTCCCCTATTAAATCCTTCTCCTGCGCTAGCATACCTTATTTTTGGTTTTCCACCAGTTTTCCACCAAACCTTTTACAAACCTTCAACATCAGCCCCACTGATGTGGCAAGTGATGGAAGATTCCTTGCTTTTGATGCTGGTGAAACAGAGAATAAAGTACAGGATAGAGAGAGCTCCTATTTCTGGTTGTCTTCTGCATTACTGGCCCAGGCCTGAGCAGCCTTTTTACTCCAGAACTCCACAGTGTGACGAAAATGAGCACAATATATTCCACAAGGGAGAGTTAAGGCAGTATGGCCCCAGCACTGCATGTTGCCCTTGCTGTTATCAGGTATCTTTTCCCTAAGCTTTCACATCTTGATCCTGTGGTTGTTAAAGAAAATGAAACAAGCAAAACGCAGCATTCGGAAAAAAGCAATTCAGAAAGGGTTTTCTAACGAGAGCATTCACAAGACACGTAATTTCTTTCTTGTGGTCTGATTTTGTTAAACAGGACAGAGTAACATTTTAGAAAACTTTCAGGAAACAGCGCCCTGATAATTGCCATCATTTCTAGAAGCAGAAAATCTGAAGAATCCTGCACTGCCACACCAGATGATTGTATTTCACCAGATTAGTTTTCAGATATAGTGCCCTTGCCACAAAGGGATCTGAAAAGTCATTAAGGTTGTACACTCTGCAGCCTTGATAATGAGCTTCCTCTTTTGCACGCTAGAACTTCTATTTTGGTAACAGAATGAATTTAGTAATAACAGAATTTCACTTTCTTGAGGCCCAAAGTAAACTGTTATGAGAAATGCTGAGGATCCAAACCCTGAATGAGCATTTGCTACTCCTGTAGAGTCCCAAGCACACAGGCCAGGCATCCCGAAAGAACTAAAGACACACAGCATAAATTAGCATTTCAGGTGTTAAGTGTTCCTTTCAAACAGCTTTCCCAACAATCTGTACTTTACATTCTTAAGCTCAAGCTGTGAAGTCATCTTTAAACATGGAAACTGGACGAAAATAAATCACAAATTGTGCTCCAGAAGCACACACAAAAGCACCTCAAAATTATATCTCCAAGAACACACAGATAAATTTATGCTGCACTGGGACATGTCAGTAGAGAAAAGTTATCCCTATCAGAAAGCCCACTCCTAGGCTTCTCATATTAAACAGATATTTCTGAAGAAAAAAACCTCAACAGTTTTACTGATCATCCATGTCAAACATGAAACCACTCTGAGCTGTCTACAGGGCCTGGCCCTCCCCACACACCGCCCATGTAACCCACTAAACCACACTCTTCAATGCAGCACAAGATTTCTCAGTTGCAGTAGTTAACTGCTTCTGGGAGTTAATCCTATGGAGTTTTTTCCTATTTATTAGTTAAAAAGGTAAACACAGGGAGAAGAAAAAAAAATGTTTAATCAGAGGCTTGGTGCTGCCAGCTGTACCTTCTTCCTTCCCCCACCTCCATCAGAAAAGACGTGGCAGTGAGAACTTTAGTTCTTCCAAAAGACACTAAATTAGCATTACATTACCTACACACCGGTATATACATACATGTGTTCTATATCTATATAAAGGAAGAGATTTTCACTTAGAGGCAGCTGCAACAACCAGCACCTTAAGCTGCAAGAGCATTCAGAGGAAATTACTTCCTCCACAGCTTACTCACACACACACAAAAAAAAAAAAATCTTGCCACGTCAAACTTCCCACAGACAGTATAAACACACAGAGGTTGTGCTGAAGTGAGACAAGAGCTCTAATCATAGACAAAATAATACAAGTTTTTCGAACACAGTTCCAGATTCTATTTAGCACCAAGGATATTTAATCTCTTCTCAGGATAGGTATATGTACCAACTATCACAAATGAGTGTTTTAAGGTCGCCTGAAGAATTATGAGCATTTCAGAAATTATGCTGTGGGGGAGGGTGTGGATGCACCACCACACCATGAAAAGAGTTCACATAGAAGGTCATGAAAACTTTTTTCTCCCTGTTTCAAACAGTAGTTTACCTTATACCCCATAACCTGGGGAACAACACCAGCAGTGAGGAACAGCTGCAGAATTTAATTCATCTCTATTACAGAATAGGTTGTCATCTTTTCCAGAGGACTGTACCTATGCAACACTCTGGTGCCTCTGTGAAGATGTAAAATTCAGCTGTGTGCAAGCTGAAGTAAGACAACAGAAACAAGAACAGGCTCGCGTTCTTGGCTCCTTGAAGGAGAAATATTAACTTTGTATTTCTTCGGAGACGCGGTGCTCCCCAACACATCATCCAGGCAGAGGTGCTGTCGCTTCCCACGGCACGCTGCAATCTCAATTTGGGACCCAATCTCGGGGGTGTGCACCTTTATCTACACGGGCTCACGCACGCATAATGGAATATCGCTGCACACACACAGAGAATGCAATATAGCTACATACATATCAGTAATATACAGCGAACTAAGCTATGAAAGCAAAATCTTAATTTCCCCCCATTCGGTGCCAAGCCTGCACAGCTTTTCTACACTTCTTTACGCATATAACTTTTTCTATCCCCATCGCCTACGAGTTTTAAGCCGCCGTAAGGAAAGGTCGCAACAGGTCCGGCCCCGCGCTCGGAGCCACCTCCCGCCCCGCGGCGGTACCTGTGCCTGCCCGGGGCCGCGCTCCGCCGCCGGGTGCTCGCGGCTGGGCGCTGCCCGCTGCCGAGGGCGGCCGGAGCCCCGTGCCCGGCCCGGCCCGTGCCCGGCCCGCCGCTGCCCGCGCTGTCCCCGCGGTGCCGCCTCAGCCGGGGGCGCCCGCTGGGACCGTTACCTGCGGCCGCGCGCCCGCTCCCTCACGCGCCCGAGTGCCACGTCTGAGGCGGCCCGAGCAGGCGGCGCCTGCGCAGTGCGGGCGGCGAGGCCGCGCCCGTGGCCGGGCCGTGCCCTCACGGGCGGGGGCGAAGGGCAGCCCGGGGCGGTCAGTCAAGGACCGTATTGCTTTCTGCGCCAGGGGCCGCATCCCTCTCCAAACACGGAGCAGTGCTACAAGCGGGATGCTTTTTTTTTCCCCTCGTATGTGCTTGAAAAACAGAATCACGTCAAATAGGTTGGAAAAGACCTCTGAGATCATTAAGTCCAACCTGTGACCGAACACTACCACGTCAACTAAACCATGTCCGTCAGTGCCACGTCCAGGCTTTCCCTAAACGCCTCCAGCTCCAGGGATGGTGACTCCGCCACCTCCCTGGGCAGCCCATTCCAGTGCCTAATCATCCATTCTGTGAGAAATTCTTCCTAATGTCCGACCTAAACCTCCCCTGGAGAAGCTTAAGACAGTGTCCTCTCATCCTGTCGTCAGCTGCCTGGTCGAAGACGTACGTGTATATTTACAACTACATTTTACACATATTTATCTTGCATACATGTATGTAAAATTATGCTACCTGAATATCTACAGTGAAATATGATGCAGGTACTTTGTCCATTTGCATACTCCGGTTTTAGTTACTGTTCAAATGCATTTAAAAATGCTGCCGTGGTTACAGGATAGGCAATGTTTTTCTAATTAACAAAGTAGAAACACGGGAGTAACATGAGAGAGATTGGAAGTAACATGAGGAAGATGTATTTGTAAAGTTACTTTTCCTCCCAATCACAAATAAACATTAATTGTGTTAAAGTAAAAAGAAAGGAAAGTGGCAGATGGAAAAAAAGCAATCACTCAAAGAAGCACAGAATCATAGAATATCCTGAATTGGAAGGGACCCACAAGGATCATCAAAATCCATCTCCTGGCTCTGCACAGGACAACCCCAAGAATCACGCTACAACAGCTGCATAACCTACATGCATCTGGAATTCAGGCTCCAGAGGCTTTCTTATCCTTGTTCTACAACCTCAATAAGTCTTTTGAAAGTACTAAACAGTTTTACCTAGAGCTATACTTCAGTAATGGCTGTGACCTCAAAACAAACAGTCCAAAGCATTCATTACTGTACAAAATAATTTGGAAAAAAAAAAAAAAACAAAACCGTGCCTTTGAAACAGATGTCAAAATGAAGATACACAGTGGCATCCTTTATATGAAAGACTGACTAGAAACCTCAACAAGCAACACAAAGTAGGCAAAAAAAAGGCTTGACCTATCTTATTCTTGCTATCCATTAAATAATTGATGGATGTTTAATGGATTCACCATTAAATAATATAAGCTGTTTTTCCGCATGTTATCAGAGCCAATACTGTTGGATATGTCAGGAAAAGTCTAAAACCTTTCAAATCTCCCCCAACTGTCTAATCAGAATGGAAAATTTCATCCCCGAGGTGCAAAGCATCCGTTAAACTGGATGTGGTTTTGGCTGCAGGGTATCAGTGACTCTTTCATAAGCAGGATGCAAACCAATGCCTTTCATCATTGCTGTGCTGTAGTTTCAGCCCTCGCCCCTATCTCTTTTCCTGGTTATACAGACACATGGAAGTTATGCAAAACTCTTCTGAAATACCACGCCGCTGAGGAAAAGAATGGGTTTAAGTTTGGACATTCCCTATTTCGCCAGGGAGACAGGCAGCCACTGTCCCACCAGTCCTGCTGTGTCTCGCTCCGAGCTATTAACAGTAAGCCGCTGTGGATAACTCAGCACTGAGGAACCGTGCACTTGCTTGGCCACTGAATACTTACTATCAGATTTCTCCTCCCCGAAATCAGCTCCAGTGAAACCGAAACATGAGATCAGCAAAAGATAGCAAGAAGAAGCCATGGCATTGGCAGTTCTTCCCTTAATTCAGGCCCACTCTGGAAATGGATCAAGATGCCTCTTTTTTTCAAGGATGCCCCTGTTGTCCTTTAGCTTGGCACACTGAGACAAAAGGCATGCAGCATGTCACAGTCTGGATGTTTGGAAGCTACAAGTAGGATTTATTTACAGTTTTCACACCCATAAAATTAAAAGTAATTTAAGGTTTTCAGTTTCAGAAACATGGAAACATCATTAAAGGTTTAAATGTGTTATTGATGTAGAAAGTAATTTCACAAAAATGAGAACGCAGGATTGCTAAACTATTGTAAGTAATTTTATTAAATCGTTTTAATTAAACTGTACCATGAAATCTGAGAATCAGACTGGGTTTGTTCTCTGTCGTTGTCAGTAACGGTGACCTTTTAGGTTAAATTACCTTTCTTAACAGAATCAATTTGGTTGGAAAATTTGTCCTCTAGTGGTACCTATGCAATGCTGCTGAAAACCAATGTGATTTCATATATTTCAGACCTAATTTGGTGAAGTAAATAGAATTTGTCTAAATCTATATGTTTTTTTCTTCTATGTTAAAAAACCCAACTAATTCCCTGTCTCTAAAATCTCACTTTTAAAGTTCGCACTACAATTTTTTCTGTTAGTTCTGAAACTAAGAAAACACATAGCCATCAGCTTGGGAGATTATTGGTTACAGAACCAACACAGGCTCTGTAGAAGGCTAGGTCAAATATTTCAGAGACCATTATTAAATTTATTTTTTAATTATTGCTATTTTTCAAATAATTTGAGATTGGACTGTTCCCAGAAATTACTACTGCACATCTATAAAAGCCCCTGCTGAACAAACTGTGCAGATCTCCTGTCTCTATCTCATAGCACATCACATTAAGACAACGTGTGATTCCAGGAAACCTAAATCCTATCCTAACCTTTTCAGTTACAGGATGTCCTTAAAATATGGCCTTGCTACAAGCTGCCAGGAAGAATCAGAATAACCTTTCTCTAGGGGAAGATATGGTCAATATTGGGTATGTTTTTCAAAGAAAAGACTATTTCATCACAAGGAATAGTTCCTAAAACTCCAAGGATTATGCATTTTAAAAGGCACTTCTTTTTGTTGAAACTGTTTTTCTTCTTTTAATTTCATTTGTATGTCCTTCAGACAAAGCTACAGGTTTGCTTTTGCACATCAGAAGGCTCCTAAGAACTATTTACAGAAAAAAAGATTACTTCCTTTCTTGTCTTGCTTACATATAATCCCTACAATCTTCTTTAATATTTTGCCTACTGTATACTTGAGGTCTATGAAAAACAGCATACAGCTCAGTGTAAAGCGCTTTACAAGAAAAATGGAAATTATATTTCAAAATACTGTATTTGATTAAAATGAAAGCAAAGGCTTTGGTATAAAGAAAACAAATAAAATTTTGAAGTAATTATGTTCTTCTCAAAAAACAAATCATGTGTCAGATTAGAAACTGCTACATGAAGAAAAAGAAAAGATGTACTATTTCAGGAATTAGAACACTACTGTAAGAAGAAACACATCAGCGTTGTGAGTCAGCTACATTTCTAATATAGAAAGCTAAGCACAGTAGAAACCTGAAAGAGGGTACAGCAGAAGTGAATAGTGATATTTTGATTAGACAGCCTCAAAGGCAATTAGAAAATATTATTGGAATGCACCCTTTAAACACTGCCCTATAGGGAATGAAAACAGCAAAGGGTTTTCAGAATACCAGACTAATGTAGGTGTTGTTATTCAGGGAAAACAACGCAGTAGTGTTAAAATCTTGGGCATACATTCATTGCTGTATATCTTCTAAGTACTCCGTGTTAATAAGGGTACTTAAAAAAGGGCGCAGTCCTTCCTGGAGGGACTGTCCACTATAACCCAGTATAGTGGTATGGGGCCACTATAAAGGAAGAATTAATTCCTCACTGGTTTGTTGGTTTTTTTCACTGAGGTAACTCAGGCTGTGAATCAGAGCACCCAGAATACAATGGGTCCTGCCCAGTCAGGGAGGCCACTGGGAGGCCATTAGGGATTGCTGAGCACACGGATCATGCCAGCGAATCTCCCTTTTTCCTTCTGCTGCATGCTGACCTCCCACTCCACAGTGATGGTAAAGCTGTGCTACCCCTCAGGCTGCTTTCAGCACAAAGAGGTCCTAGCTCCTCATGCTCATTAAAAAGTGTTTTTAGATGAGAAGAAGTGTAAATCCAATTCCAGTTCATAAACTTGTATTCTGTTTGTCTGAATTAATCTACAAATTCATTTAGACTGATTATACATTCTATTCCCTGCTGTGAGCTGGGATATTTTGTTGGCTGCTGGTAGCTTTTGAACAGCTGCATTGTTTCACCCTAGAAATGGCTGAATTTTGTTATACCCTGCAGAGGATGGAAGGATTGGGAGTGCTTCACTCCTTCCCTGCCCCAACCCTTTTAAACATCACTGGCAGCTGGTAAGTCCACAATGACAGCCCCTGTTGTCTCCGTGCTCCTTAACTCCTCCAAACAGAAGACAAAAATCGACCACCGCAGAGGGCATTCACTGCCTACCTCAGAGACTGTTGGTAGAGTTTACTGGCATTTTGCAAAGCAAAAAATTCTATTTGGGCACGAAAAACTATATGCAAGGGAAAGAGTACTTAATGCTATTATTTGCTTAGGAGACACTCTGGGTCTTGAGAGCAGGGCACTTGCCTTAAAGCCAAGGGCCTGACCTTTTGTTAAGTTGGTCCCTGTTAGCTAAAACTACTTTCTTTCCCTGAAACTCAATAAAACAGAAATTTTTATAAAATGCTTTATGGTCCACATGTGGTAAGTTCTATGCAAGCCACACATTACAAAAGCAAAGGTTCTTTTAAAAAATGGCTGTGGCTGCTTTCTCCAAAAAAAGTACTTTCTGGCTAGTTCAAGCCTCTGGATTTCCCAATATCTGCAAATTGTGAGACTCCTCTGCTTACTCTCCCTGATTGTTGCTATTTTGGTTTTCTAATTAAATCAACATTCTGGCAACTTCATCCAGAACATTTACAGGAGATAGATGTGTTCTGAGAAAACTGCTGTGATGTTTCAGTTGGGGAATTTCAATTATCTTTTTAACTCATTTACTGCTGTCTAAGATGCATGAGAGTGGAAGATTGCACTACCTGTTCTTAACAAAAAAAAACCCCAAGACTTGATTATCCTGCTGTAATTGCTACATAATGAACTGTAACATGAAAACAAAGATGAGGTCTAATTATATTCTGATGAATAATGTATCACTTATAAAGCACGGTGAATAAACATTAGGCCACCAGTCTGAGAAAGGACAGCAGAAAGTTAAAATGATCCTTTCTGTGTTTGCTTGCTGAATGTATGGAATTTCTCAAACATTGATATATTTCACTTTTACATTCAAAAGCATCTGAAGCAGCTTTGTTTACATAGGCTTTCATTTTATGTTTCCTGCTTGTGTTTAGAATTTCTGATGTATTAGTGGAGTCTTGCTATAGAGCAGTACTCAAATAAACTTACTATCATTAAAAAAGAGTAACTGAGTTAATACTTCATAATAAACTGGCTATTTGATTAAGTTACTTAAGAAGCAAATACTCCTATGTTTGTTCTTACTCACACTGACTGTGCTTCTGCTTTATTCTACCATTAATGTAGAAGTAAAAAATCTTCTACCTGGGCATGGAAAAATTTACATACAAGAAAAGAATCTCTGTTACTTGTAAAAATATCAGTCTTGATTACAAACTATTTTTCAAAATACTGGGTTTGTGCTATTTGGATACCTTTAGTATAAAGCATTTGATGCCTTCCCCATGATCAACAAAAAATAAAGATCAGAATTAATTTTTAAAAAAATCCATCATGTTATTTTTATATCATAGAAGCAACAAAAGGATAGGAGATGCAGCTGGCATTAAACTTAAGAGTAGGAGCAAAATTCTATTTCATGCTTGCTGTCACAACATGCATGGTAGATTTGCACTGTGGAGGCACATAAAACACTTGTTCAATGTTTGCAGACATGAGCAGTTGTCTGGAAAACAGGCAGATCCATGTCAAGGCCAGCTACACAGTACACGAGCACCAAAAGCAGAGGCCTGTACCAAAGGCAGAAGGAGCTGAGAAGTCTGGAAACTGGTTCCTGGCAAGAAGATGCAGAGCAACAGGCAAGGCTGCAGGATCAGCAGGGGTTAAGTATCAAGGTGTTTTTGGAGGGCGGATTTTTCCAGTATAATGTGCTTCGCTTGGAAAGGAATTAGTTATCAAAGAGTTGGAATTCTTGTTCCTATTGCCAGGAATGAAGATAGCTGGATTGCTTTTTAATCTATTGCAGTTATTTGGGTGGGGGTAAGATTTCGTGCAGGGAGGTCCTGGTTGTGTCACCTCTGCTTCTCTGGTAAAGCTTAACCAGAACCATTCAGAGGCTGAGTGAGCAATGCTGTTTGCCTTTTGCAGGCAGAACTTGATGCCAAGGCAACTTTTTATGCCCTGTCCTTTTGCCAAATGCTGTAGTTGAAACCACCAACATCAGACCCACCAGGGCAGATGCCGAGCAAAATACTTCACTGTAGTTGTAAAGTGAGTGTTAGAAACTGCTTCACAAACCTTACAGCTTATTTTGTAATACAGAGGAAAGAGGGAAGAAAAGGATACTCCAGAAGGACTCAAACTATCAAACTACAATCAGAGAATTTCAGAAGTTTTTATATTTCTCAAGGTTTCACTGTATATACAGCAGCTATTTCTCCCATTTTCCAGGCCCAGACCAAAAAATGAGAGCTTTCAAGTGTAAAAACAGAACCCGAACTTCCCAAGACCCATACCGCACTATAACTCAGTTGTTCTCTGTTTCTCCTGTTCTTGTTTTCAGGATGGAAAAATTCATTCTTAGGAGCCTTCCAAGTAACAAACAATACCTGCTTTAAACTGCAATGCAAAAATAGTTGATTTTATGCTGGACTGCAGCCATGCATGTAATTGAGCTCTTTCAAAGCAACAAGTCAAGAGGAGTTAATCACCTCTACACTTGCTAACAGGAAACAAAATTTAAAAGATGAAATCTGATGCAGGTGAGTATTCATCAGACTAATTTTAAATTTTCGTGTTCAATCTTAGGTTCCACATTAAGCCATCATTTCAAAATCTAGTAGATTATTTGGGCCTAATCCATATCTCAGCTATGATTAAAATATATTTTCTAACTGAATATGATACGGTTACTCTTGATTAATTTCACTGCAGTACATCAGAGGAGAGTTTAGCATGGTGTATTTCTTTGGCCCAACAAGTTGGCATGAAATGTTCTTTCAACAGCAAGAGGGGAGATCATAAAATCTGACTGTCTAAGATGAACAGATGGATAAAAGGTGTTGTGTTACTTAACTGACACCTTTAAATGACAATTCAAAGAGCAGGATGAAGCATTAGGTCAGAGGTGAGGAAAGTGGAACACCTGCTTGCATTACTTACATGCATGTTCCATTCATGGCTCTTCCAAGCTTTGGGAAAGATCAATTTTGATTCCCACAGGTTCTGTTAGGAAGAATGTGATGCAGCATCTCCCTGCCAAAAACAGAAAGAAAATTATACATAAATAGTTTTCATTTTACTTTAGAGGCTTTTATCAGTATTTTTCCATCAACTGAAGCCAAAAATGTAGGCATCCCATCTCCTAGGAATCAAAATGAAAGGGAAATAGACACCTAAGAGTCTTTCCAAGTCCCAAGAGTAAATTAGTTCTTGCTTGCTAAAACACAGGAATAAGTAAAACCAGCAGTGAAATGACACCTGGAAACGTGAATTCTAGCCCAAAACCTTACTTTTAGATTAACAAGAAACAGGTAGTAATTCCAGTGTCACAAAATTTTTTTCCATGCTCATAAACCTTGCAGTGAATGTGTTTTACTTTTTCTCACAATAAAATCTTGTAGCTATTTGGTGTATTAGTTTTTGGATGCAATCTGAAATCCTTGTCATTTTGTAAAGGAAAACCTCAAAAGATTTTTGTCCAAGAAGTCCAGGAAGGAAAAGGAGTTTACTTCTCTTCAGCCAGTTTAGGAAAGTATTTCCTGATTATCTGAGACTGGCTGTAGTAGGAACAGGTAGAGCAAACACCAAAAAGACATGAGAGATCTCTTCCTCAAATTCTTCTCTCTTTGAGTTATCCATACATTTTTATGTCTTGTATTTAACGGTGCAGGTCTTTGGCTGCAGAGGGCTTGTGATATATACATGCTTCGAGAGCTGCTCATTAATCTATCTTCTAACATGTTGTATTGTAGTTACATTCCCTATACACATTTCTATTTACTCTGGTATAATTCAGCAATGCTCAATGCTAACAACATTGCTTCTGTGTTTTGGAGGAATGTGGCTTCTTTTTGCCAGTTTATTTGGGGTTTTTTTTCCTCACAATAAATCCAACATTCCTAATGTAGGATGACACTCAGCAACCTAAATGCTGAGAAATACCCTCCTGTACATTTCTCTGCTTCTTCCACTACACTTCATTTGCCAATCTTGAAGCTGGGGAAAAAAACAAGGAAGTAGAACTACTTCTAAAATTCCAACCCATGACACAGTACCTTGCCTCATAATCCACATTAGGGATTAAAATTAAAAGCTTTTACTTTAATGGTGAGGAACTGCTCATCATGCCTCCTATGAGTGTGAGCAGAGTTTTCCTGTCTGGCCTTAAAGGTAGCTAAGAATTATATATGACCTGTATGTTTAATTTCTTTTCACTAAGAACTTGGTATTACTGGTTTTGGTACCTTTGCCACTCAATGTCTGTACTTTCAGTGAGCAAATCCTCTTAACTGGCAGTGCACTGCAAAGTTCCTCATACGATCCAAACATCTGGATTTTATTAATTTGTCTTGTAGGACAAGAGAATTTTGATGGGAAAAGATGAAGAGAATCAGCTTTAATGGATGTTAGTTGGAGCCATCCATTTGAACCTTCCATCAGTATATTTAATTCACTTTGTCATTTTATACTTCTTTTGAAAATTAAATCCTTTCCATGTGTCTCTGTTCCTTGTTGCTTCTTGAGGCAGGGGAACAAAACTTAAGGGTAGCAATTAAGCAGAAATGTGTTTTTCTACTTCGGTAAGGTTTGGGGAAAATGATGTTTAGATTCGCCTTCAAAATTTGTATTTACCTTATGTAACTACTGAATTGTAGGACTATGAAACAAGGTATGTTACTAGGCAATGATTTGGGAAAATAACATGTGCTGAGGCACCTGGCATTGCCCAGCTTGCAGAAGCCACTTTAAAAAAAATCACTTGAAGGGATATATTGGAAGAGGTCATCTTCCCTTCATTTGGAAGAGACTGTGTGTCGTGATTTCTTTAGTGGCATGGCTGTGATTTTATCTTTTGTTCCATTAAACCAGCTATATATTTATAAGTGAGGGTTTTTTTCCATGTAATTAACAAAACAAACCAAACCAAACAAAGAAAACCCCACAAAGAACCCACCAAACAAATAAGCACTAGCATTTTTTTCCTTCCCCCCCCCCCCGCTGATTCTCCCATTTGGCTAAAATCACATTCTACAATAAATTGGGTAGTTTATTAAATTGCTTACAGATGATACAGTTAAATCTACTAGAAAGCTGTTAAAATAGGTATTATTAGGGGACTAGCTTATGTTGATTTTAATGTGGAGAAGAACAGACATAAAAAAAAAAAGAAATGCAGAAAAAGAAGGAAGTCAGACCATCTGGGTACTTACAGCAGTAAAATGCTGCCCATAAATTAGAGATCGTGATATCCCCTTTCTCTCTGTCTCTTCCTCATTACTAAGGAATGGGTGGAAATGTTTGCATTTTTAAAGAATCCACAGACCTACGATACTACTGTAGGAAACTGTAGGTGAAATGAAAGCTTTGCTTTTATTGCTGGATGAAAAGACAAACGTATGTCTTCTTTCTTCTCACACTTGGAGGATGTCTTCTGAAATCAGCTGCAGAAATACTTGATTTAAATTAGATTTTAGATAAATCCACTTGTAGTAAAACTGTTCAGTACGATAAATTATTATTACAGTACGACAAGAAAATATATGGACAAGTGGCAGCAGATGAGGCAAAAAAACCTAAGAAGTGGTCACCAAGACCACACAGAGCTTTAAAGGAATTCAAGGCTGAAATAGCTGACCATTACTGAGATTAGAGAGTGCCATTTTTTAACTGAAGTGTTCCAAGAGACTCAGAAAACAAGAAGCCTGTCAGCCTGATATCTATCCAAAACAAAGAGGTGGAAGCTGTAATATGGAACAGTGGACATCTGGATAAATATGACTTATCTGGGAAGAGTTAAAAAGGTTTTCATAAAAGGAAGTCCTGCCTCACATAAGGCAGTTCTTTGAGGGGATCAAAAAACACGTGGATAAGGGTGATCTGATTGATCTTGGATTTACAAAAGGCTTTCTACAAATTCCTTCACCAAAGGCTTTTAAGAAAACTAAGCAGCCATACCATAACATGGCTTAGAAGTATAAGGTGCTACACATTGGGGAAAAAACCATTAATTCACATATAAAACTATGGGCTTTGAACTAAGCAGCATCAGACAAGATTTAAAATTTAGAAAGATAATTCCAGGAACATATTAACTCAGCAGTGTCTGAAAAAGCAAAAATTGGTGTTAGTAGTGTTTGGTTTAGCAACTAGAGAACAAAATAGATAACATCATGTTATTGCATAAATCCCAGCTTTGTCTGCTGTCTGAAGCCTGTGTGGTGTTGCAGACCCTCATTTCAAAAAGGACTTAGAACTATAGAGGATGTAGAAAAAGAAAATGAGGAGAATGAAAGGTGCAAGATAGCTCCTCTATAAAGGATGACTAATTATTCTATTCTCTGTTTGAAAAAAGATGGGTCTGTAAAATCAGTGCCTGGGAAGTGTGCCTGGAGATTGCTTGGTCACAGTTTCCCCGATCCATGAACCAGGGGACATCAAATGAATCTGTAGGATCCAGATTCAAGGCAGAGAAAGTGATTCTTTATGTCACTATTTAGTTAGGGATGACTTCCTGCACTAAGCTAAAGATACTAAAAGTTATGTGGGCTCAAGAGGAAACAACACATGAAAGTACATGGAAGAGAAATTCCTGTTACAAAGTACAGAGCTGCCACATCCAGCTGAGGAAGTCTTTGAGCGGAAGCTGCCTGAGGAAAGAAATGCACCATTTTCCATGTTCCACTTTCCATCTGCTATCAGAGACAACATTTCAGGACAGATGGTCTCACTTTGGCTATTCTACAAGTATGGCTATTCCTACCTTATCACAGCTCATCAAGGCTAGTATGCTGGGTTTTTTGACTGGCTGTTCTTGAAAGGAGATGAGCAAGGGGAGGTTTGACCTGGAAATCTTTTAATACAGATCTCATCATACAAGATCAGATTAAAGCCAAACCTTTCCCTGTATTTGGGCGCAGACAGATGTTGAGTGAGTTCTGCCATTTGTCATTTTCCCAGCCCATAGGATTTTTTGGTGACGCTGAAGTTTTATCACTTGTTGCCTAGAACTGGATCTTTAGATTTTAGTGGAACAATGGAGATGGTAGCAGTGGTTAAATGGCTGTAGTTGATATTAGCTTGAGACTTTTTAGTGTAGTTTGAAAATAATCTCAGAATTGATGCAATTTATTTGAGCTCTAGAAATTAGAGAGACCAAAAAATCATAAACCCCATGACTGACTCCACTTTTATCTTGATGTCCAGTCTCGGACCAGCATTTAGAAATCCCAAAGGAGGCAAGAGTGTACGAAAGGATATGAGTAGTATTAAAGAGCAAAACATGCTGCCAGATAAGCATTTAAGAAATTCATATAGGGCAAATGGGAATTGTTAAGGCCTATGGAATTTTCTTTGTGAGATTAAGACATAGGAAACTTTGGGTCTCCCCATCACGGGAATAGTTTAGTTACAGACTTCAAATGGTTTCCTATCTGCAGAGCAAACAAGAAATTATTCCTTAGAGGGAAGGCGCAACTTGTTTGGAATTGTTGTTGTAAAAATCCTTCAACAAGCTGACTAGATAAAAGCCATTTCTCCTGGTTTTTTCTCTCCTGTCAGGACCACAGCTCTTGTCAGTTCAAGCAAAGAGTCCTATATCACTTTAAATGTACCAGGTTTAAATATCCCCAAAGCTTTGTCATACACCAAAACCAATCAGATCCTGGTGTTCTGACTGGTCATTCTTTCAGCTGAGCAATAACTAATCAAGGTTGTTCTGTTCTAATACTTCATACAGTTCAGTCATATGGTCAAAAGTGATAGAAGCATCTGTATCCAGTACAAATTCCCACCACGTATATGACCATCCTAATGCAGGGGTGATTCTCTTTAATTTGTTTTCTGCAATAAACATATGGAGTTCAGAAACAGAGATCGGATTTGATTATTCCTTTTTACCAAAATCATAAGAGACTAATACAAGCTCAAAACACCCTAACAGTAATTAAGCATTTCATCACCAAGTTGTGACGTTTGAAGGGCTGATAATTCCGTGATACATTCTCCTAACACAAAATGTTTAATTTTTGTATTTAACAGAGTGTCACAGAGCATTTGTTGCAGCTATATATGGAAGAATTTTATTGCTATAAAATCTATAAAAACTTGCATTATTAGGTAAAAGGGAGAGAATTTTGTCTAAAGCAAGATTCTGCCTAGGGAAAGATTAAAAATCTGTCTGCTACAGCAACATATCAACATTGCAGGAGATAATAACCAGTTAGCCACCTTGAACTATTTCAAATGAGGTGTCTGCACTCAAAGGTTGTCTAGCAAAATCCCTCTGAAGGCCATTCCCTTATGGCTTCTCTGATAGTGTTTTCCTGAAGTATTTAATTATATGTAAACCTGTGCTTGTTTTGCTTCTCCAGAGCTGTTGACTTGTAGTCAATAAAGCAAGCACTCTTCCTCCTACTAAATCCTGTTATTGAGAGAATGACATTTTCCTCTGTTTGACTAGGGATCTTGTCTTCACCCAGGCTTCGTGTTGCCTTAGTGTCTTAGAGGACTAATGAAGGACTCAAGCTCCTAAAACCCTGTCTACTTTTTCCAGCCAGAATATTTAACAGAAGATCCTGTCTCTACCTTGGTATTTTGCCTTTGAAGCATCACTCCAGGGGTCACTTAATTGACAGATGCACTGGATAGGTTTAAAGCCTCAGTGGTTACCTGCTACTTAGATGCAAAGTAATGCAATTTAAATGATGAGTGTTTCCTGTTGCCACGACATCTCTGACTGCTTAGAACCAACCAAGTGGAAACACTTCATAGAGGGACCTCAGTGAATTTATGCTGTGAGAATCTGATGCCCCAGTACCCTGGGTCTCAAAGCAAGAGGTGTTTCTTTCAGAAACCAGTTCAGACATTAAAGATGTTTCTGGCCCAGCTGCTGAACATTCTCCTTTAGAACCAGCTTAATTCAAAATGCAGTGTGATTTAAGGCAGGCTACCAGACTTTGGTCTGAGGTGAGTAGGAGTTCATGCTGCCAGTTGTTAACACTCAGCTAGGGGAATATTCATCCTCTGCCAAAGAACTGTCAACTCTTAAACCACCCCAATGAATTTTTTTTTTTTTTTGTGCTTATAGTAAGGTTCCCCTTTAATGACACAATGCAAATCATCCATTGATAGCATCTGTAGAGGGATCTGATACTTCACTTCACTAACTCTCTTCCCCTCTCTGGTAGGAAAGGCAAAGGGCTGCTTAAGAACAGGTCTTATTAGGGTCCAATAGTAACTCAGGTAATTGCTAAATAGCAGTGCACGTTAAACTATACTGAGGTTAGAGAGAGCTAGAAAAAGAAGCAATTCCAAGACAAGGAAATTATAAAGCTTTTTTCCCCCTTTTTTTTTTTTTTTTTTTGCTTACATGCCTGCAGTGCTGCATAAAGTGCATGCAGAGTAGAGATGAAAATCCTAAAGCCAGTTAAATCTAAATGTGTCAGTTATTCTGAGGATGTACGTGCATCAACAAGTTTGTTTCATTTGAGATTCTGCTTGCTTTGTTTGGAGTAAAAATACAAGAAATGGGTAAATCAGAGTTTAAAACGTCTGGCACCATTTACTAAAGTAAACTTATTTCCCAAATTGTCACAGGGAAATGTACACTTCTTTTTGCTGTTGTTTTGATTTAGCTGTCAGGAGAGTCGTGTTTAAAGCCAGCCTTCCCTGCCTCATGGCCGAGTGTCTTTGTGTGCATTCCCTCAAGTTCACTTACTTTACTTTGAAGGTGGGCTGAGCATCGGAATCTGACGAAAGAGTGGGCTGTGCCCACCGTCCGAGGGAGCTCTTCCATTCCCCTCAATGACTACATTTGCTCGTGCAGTACACAGCAGCAGCAACAGTGTGGTGCTCTGGGTCTCCAGCTCTGCCCGGCAGACGAATCTCCAGCTCGCTGAACATCTGCAAGCCAAGTTTTTTATGTTGTCCTTTATGTGAATGCTGCCCAACTGCACCAGGAAAATGGGCACAGGGGATTATCTCTGCATTGCTATGAGCGGAGGGGCGCCGTGGGGCTTCAGGCTGCAAGGGGGCAAGGAGCAGAAGCAGCCTCTGCAAATCGCCAAGGTAGGAGCACGACAGAAAGATGTTGTTGCAGTTTTGTGGACACGGGTGACAGCACCACTTTGTTTAAATCCATCCTGCTTCCAGGGAAATGGTTGGTGTGGATCTTGTTGTGACGCTTGTTTGAATTCGCTAGCATGTTTTGCAGAGATTCTACAGGTGCTGATTCTGTTGGTTTCAATAGGATGGGATTATTACTTTTTGGTAGCTTGCAAGCGTTGCCAAAGTTTCATTAAATGCTGAGTGTTTCACTTGTGACATGATGTGTGCCTTTCAGCTCCTGTTTGCTTTGCTCTGTGGCTTTGAGTGCACTCGGCACAAGGCAAAACTCAATCTCATATTAGGAAATGCTGCTTCAGTCATCTATTTATGATAGTTTTTCTACTCTGGTCATAGAATAAATACAGCTTTATCATGAGAAAATGTTCTTACTATTTTGGGAATCCTGCAAAGAATTACACTGACTTATCTCTGGTTTTGGAAAGTTATCCAGTCTTAGAAGCAGCTTTAATAGATGCCAAACGTTCCCTCTTATATTTCATGAGCAACACTGAAAATTACTGGACACTTTATAAATTATCTGCACGTATAGAAGGAGGGCAAGACACACAGTAGAATTATAAATTTATTGACAATAAATTAAAAATAGGAACTGGTAGCCCCAACTTGCAAAAATAATATTTCAAAAGTAGTTTTGTTAAAAATCAGGGCTCACTCCAGGGCAACAGCTTCTCCCCTGGTGCAACAATGAAGATTTGTCACAGTTATTAAGGCTTATGTAACTGTATGGAGCTGCATTCTGTTCTCCTAGACAAGAGGGACAAATTTTGTCCAGAGCTCTGAGCTCAGCAAAATACCACTGGCTGAAACGGTACTGGGACTGATCATCATCCCATGAACTCTGCCTTGTTAAACTGAGGGAGAAAGTTTAAAATGTATCTTATCTCCTTTTAGTATCTTGGTAATGCAGTACACAGAATGTTTTGGTTTTACTTTGATACAGTATTTTAGATCAGCAGTTTAGTATTTAAGCTGTAACTTTCTCAAGCTGTCAATTAGTTAGTTATTAATTAGTTAACTTTAATGTACTGGATTCGTTCATTTTTTCACAAACAGCAGAAACAATAAATCTACCTCATTTTGTAAGAGAAGGTCCTTTTAGCTCCTCTGTCAAGAAAAGAATATCTTTCACGATTCTTTTCACTTATTTCCAGCCTATCGTATTAACCATATCCAGTAACAGAACTATGATTTATTGAAGGTCTGAATAATTTTTCTCATTCCTGTTGAGTTTTTTGTTTTTTCTATATTTTGCAAAACTTGAACGTGTTCACTTTTTTCCCTACCGTTAGGCAACTGTTGCTGTGCAAGTAAAGCCTCTGATAACAGATGGCAGTGGACTCCTGCCATCTAGTGAAAACTTGTAGCTAGAACTTTAAAAAATTGTAAGTAACGGTAAAAGGCAAGTGGCCTTGATTACATAAAACCAAAAGTAAAGAGCACAGCAGTTCGAACACAAGATTCTGACTAAACTTTAGTTTTCCTGATAATGGCCTATTCAAGGACGGTGGGTTTTTTTCATATTTGCATCCTAGACTGGGGCACTTAAGTCTGGGTTCTGTTTTAGGACTAAAGTTGGGACTTGATATACACAGGAACAGTTGTGCCTTACTTCTAACGGGAAAATCCCCAGGAAAATATACCCACATTTAGAAAAATAACAATATGTATTTTTAGAAAAAAAACACTGGTACAAGTTTGTTTTCCTGTAAATGGAAGTGAAGGCTTCAGCAGGGTTGCTTACCTTTGTTAGAGCAGAGGGAAGGGCACTCAGTCTCTGGTCATGAGTGGAGAAGTGATTGTGATACACATCTAAAGGGGAGATGGATGTGAAATGGAGGGAAATGAGATAATCCATTAAAATATGTCAGGACATAAAATTCCCAAATTCACACTTACCTACTCTCTGATAAAGGAAACATATTGTTTTTAAAGCTGATGGAATAAGTCACTGCAGTTCACTGCCAGAAGCAGCTTTTACCAGTTTGTTTTGTGCCTTTTAAAATAGTTTTATTAAATTTATAAAGAATATGTAAACCATCCCCCCCACTGCCTAACTCCTAAAGCATATATTCAAATAGCATTCCCACAGAAATCCATGAGAGTTTTGCCTGCAGTATAAATTATTTTCTTCCATTACCATGCAAAGTGTTAATGGAGAGATAAAGACAAACCTTTTACCAAAAACTATCTTGGTACTTTTTCACAAGCACTTTTGCAGATAAAATAGACAATTTCCATCAGCAAATAATTTTACAACCACTAAATTAGATTCAAGACTTTTCAGTAACTTTAGTTAGAGTGAGATTGCAACAAATGGATTTTTCTAAAGTATGAGAAAGTATCATTCTGTTTGTCCATTTAAAACCCTTATTCAAAACATAAATTTGACTCATTTTCTGTAAAAACATAAAAAGTGTTTAACAACTCTCCTCCTCTAAACCCTGGCTGTGTACACCAACTTACTTCGTGAAGTCCAGTAATGTTGCAAATACTTCATAACAACTTCTTTTCAGTTTAAAAAAATTTGCATGTTCTATATACTGTCCCAATATAACAGAAGGGCTTTAAAAGGAAATATTTTAAATACTATGCCCAAAGACATATGTGCTAAGAAGGTTATCTAATAAATGGATGTTATTTTAAAAAAAAAGTTTAATCATGAGTCCAAAGCTAAGGAAAACAGTGGTTATGTGCATCCCTTCACTAAATTGTGTCAGTGCTGGCCTGTAGGATGGCTGTACCAAAGCAGGAGATGGGAAATCTCAGTGTAGCAGTGACCCTAGGAGGATAAGAATTCAAATATATAAATATATATATATGTATATATAAATATATATATAAATATATATATATACATATATATATATAAAAAATATATAAAAGCAAAGCAACACATGATGTCCTTTCCATTTTACCATGGGATATATGAAAGAATATTTTTTTATTAATATCATTGTGGGTTTTTTCTTGAAAATATATTTGCAGTTTTTAATTTAAAATACATAAAAAATAATGGCTGGTTTTCTGAATAGCATTTGAAAGAAAGTCCTGTGATTTTTTCTATTAATACTTAACAATGAACTATGAACATAGTTTGTTATAACTATGTTATATACAGTGAAGTTATATCCTTTAAGAAGCATCTCTTTTACAACTGGTAATTTAATGGAGTTGTCCTATAGATGATTTAGATTTATATTCAACTGCAATGTGACTATTAAACTATCTTTGCAGGAGAGGTACATTATTCTCAGCATATTTGTTACCTGCACCAAACATAATTTGATGAACTCTTTGTTTGTATCTGTCAAAGTCTTGGTAATTTAAGTTTGGGAACTTAACCAAATAGTTCTAATACTTAAGGGAGCCAAGTTGCATGATTCAGATGTATAAGCACTTCAAAGGAAGTTCAGATTAGTATCCTAAAAGTAAAACTGAACAGATGCTTGCAAGGAGGCTTCTGCTGCTGCTTCCCAAATTGTAGCTTTACCTTTGGCTTAGTAATGACATGAGACAAATGGCTGCGTGGTCATTTTAGACTGGTGCCCTTGTCCATCAACGTGCTCAGATTTCAAGTCTCAGTTTCATCATTTTGGATTCACTGGAACTTGAAACAGAAAGTGAAACTCAAAGACTTGTGAACAACCTGAACCAACAGTGTGAAAAGTGGTGTCTGAACATGATTACTTAATACTGGATGTAAACGGAGGCGGGTTGTGTTGTGGTAGTTTGGCTTTTTCTCTGCATTTATCCAAAATACTTGACACATACCCCAAGAGGTTCTCATCAAGCTGACCTCTACACTTTGTCTAGCAGAAAAAAAAAAAACGGGGTGAGACATGTTAGTGCAGATATGCTTTGGATCCTGAGGTAAGGCAAAGCACATCACAGTCACATACATATGTGTAATGTATATATTAGCAAACAGTTGGTCTATCCACGAAAGACATCACAGCTGCTGGGCTTAAGGAAACCTTTTAAAGTTGTTATCATGCTCTTACATTGTCATCCCTGGCAAATGCTTACACTTGCAGGCAGGTAAATGAGGTTAGTAAAAGCAGGATTTTCCTCTCCACCACTGTTTGGAATTGCAGTTCTCAGTGTGCTGGATGAAGGCTCAGCACTGCGCTGACACGACCCTGCTGATACTGCCTTGTTTTTATCACTTGACATTTCAAGCAGGATTTGAACTCAACTTTATGCAATAGCAATCAGCAGAACAAGCCATGTTTAAAACATGCTGGTTGAACTTTGGCAGCAAAGGAGGGGAGTTTAGAGTCAACCTACATGATTTTAAACACAACTTGCCTTACTTGGCCTGTATTTAAAACTGTTTGTTTAAATTTGCTGGCTAATACATTTCCAAACATAGTTTGTTTCTGCAGCCTGGACAGACTCTTATTCTCAAATTCACCCTTCAGACCATCTGACACAGCTGGTATTTGCTGATATTCAGAAAACCCCATAAGGCATATTTACATATTCTTTTACACAAGGAGTTATGTGGAAAGTTGTGGGTTTATCTATCTTTTCTGGAGAGGATTTTGACTGTGTTACAAGCCTTGACCCAATTAAATAACCAATACACTTTTGGATGTGTTTAGATGACATAATTCAGCTTTTATTTAAGTAACTTATAAAACTTCCATTGACAGACTGGAAGATGCTGGGCTTTATGGAGGTTAATTTAATTTATTTTGCAAAATAGAGGAACAAAGTAAGGTTCCCCAAATCTAGCTAAAATAGACCACTGGTAAATAACTGTTCTGAAAAATCTGCAAGTGCTAGTTAGAAAAGTAATGAAGAAAAAATATTCATACACCTTAACCACCAAAGGTTTACATGTTCTTCTAAAGGTTAGGGCTCTGTGTTCCCTACTTTCAAACTTTTGCATTCCAGCCATTGTGCCAGTGGAAACGTTTAGTACTGGAGTCCCATCTAGCTGTTTAAAAGCTGCCCGCTGAACAAGCACATGAGTGTATACCCTGTTTTGGATATACAGGACTACATACCAAACTGCTTTTGGCACGCTTCCTACAGTATTTAGGCAAACACAAGCATGTTTTGGATACATGGTATTATTCGTTTCTGCTTATTTCCAATTGATGCTTTTCCAACTCTCACACTAGGCAAGTTTTCAATGGAATAGAATGAACACCATAATTCACACTGATTTAAACTAAACAAACTAAAAAAACCAAACAGTGTATTCCTACTAAATTAGATTAGCTGCTTTGTATAGAGCTTTGCTTCATTTTGTAGTTTCTTTGCTGGAAACATTTAAATTACACTGCAAGACATTATTACTTGTCATTGTTCTGTATTTTCTGCCATTGCATTCTTATTGTGAATGTGAATGTAATAGTAAGACTTCTGGCCAAGTTCACATTAAAATATCACAACAGGAAATGTTATTTACAGACTCCTCTAGGATTGTGTCAGATTGTTTGAGAGGACACAGCTAACAATTTATGATTTATGCATATCACAGAAGGGTTTTCTTTCAAATGCAGAACTCAGTGTTCTTCCTATTTGCAGCAGAAATATTTAGAGCAGAAATTACTATAAGGGACCATATTTCATAAGTTAAGTGCTTAGCACTCTATAAAATGAGATGGATTAGCAGAGATAGCTTCAGCTTTAGGAGGAATAATTGTGTGCACGGAATTAGCTATGGACAAAAATGATAACATTTAGATTGCAACCAGTATTCAGGAGCACTGTTCATTGGCTGGAACAAAACTGGCAGTAAAAAAACCCCTGGATATCAGCTTGAAGGTTTTAAATTTCAAACCCAATGTACACAAGTTACACAGTGCATTTCTTTTTCTGTAATTTTTCCCATCGGCACTGTTTCATTAGAATCTGTAGGCCATAGTCAGTGGCAATGTTAGGATGAGACTAATGCACACTTAGACTGGAACACTTCAGTGTGCACCAAAATCAAAGTGCTGTGTTTTAATTACCTGCCAATACAACCTGGTGTTGAGCATGAAGGCCAAAAATCTTCAAAACATCACAGCACCTTGCTGTCAGTGAAGAGCAAAACCAGTGAAAAGTGGCTGCCTTATTTGTTGCCTATGTGGAAGGTAAATTCTAACAAAAATCTGGCTCTAAGCTCGCCAGAGACAACAGCTTTAGACCCTGAGCTCTCTACCATGCTGCAGTCCTGGAGACAGCACAGACTGTCCCTCTCTTGTCTAGCAGGGAAACTGTATGCAAGTTGTCGTTCTACTTTATAGAAATATATTTTGAATCCTTTAAGTCTCCTTCTTTGTTTTACATCTCCTTCCTACATCTGGGACTGGGCACTGAATGCATGGGTAACCTTTTGCTTCAAAAGAGTTATGTAATCCTGGACTGAGTAGCTGTGGAATCATTATTTTATAAACTTGCCTTTTTGTACGTATATTTTAGAAATATGGTCCTATTTAGGAAACTGGTTGCTTTGGGTTTTGAAGGCATGTTTTATATTACAGTTCATTAGCAGATGAACTGGTGATGGGTCAAAACTATGAAGAAAGCAGATAAACTGTAGTGTTCTATACTGTTGGTTTCATTTGATATGTTCTCTATAGCATAAACATGCCACGTATGGCATAAATTTTTGCTGCAATATTGAATTACCAGAAAGTTTAAAAAAAAAAAAAAAGTAAGACACCATATGTCCGGTGTGGCACTTTACAATAACAGAAAGAAAAGCAAACAGAATGACATGGGAACATAATTTAATAAGACTAAATTTGCCCTTCCTAGTACTCTCTACCTAATACAGGAATACCAGCAACTGCTTTTTGTCTGAAGGCAAAGGTGGCAAAAAAAAGAGGTGGTTTTAAAAACCTAACAGTTGAAATTGCACTAAAGGAAGCCTTAACAGAGGAGTTACTTTTTTTTTCCCCATGAACTCAATGGGAGCTTTGCCATTGACTTCAAAGGGCAAAGGATTGGGCCTTAGTATGTATAATATAGTGCAGTTATTTAATTAGAAACAGATATCATGAATAAAAATCCTCATTGGGAAGGGTGTAGCAGATTTTGCTATGGATCTATTTAGTACAGGTTTCTGTGTCTAGCAGAAGTCATTCCTTTCTAAGGAACAAAAAACCACCTTAGACTTTGGGGTATTGTGATAACACTGTTACATAATGTTAACATTCATTCAAATTATTTGGCAACAGTACATTTCATTTCCAAGCTGTCTTGGACGTCTTGGTGAGGACAAAGATACTCACTTGACCTGAAGACATTTCAGACTGCTTATTTGTAAGAGAAAGAAATGATCACTAATAGTACAGCGTAGACTGACAGTACGAGAAGCCAGAGCTCATTTATTTAAGGACTGATACTGTATCGATGTAAGCTGAGGAAGAAATTTAGACAGTGGGCATATCCCTCAGCTGCAAATGTTTACTGGTTGAAGGCACTCCTTGTAACTGCCCTCTTGCTTTCTTCAACTCTGCAAACAGACAGACCTGTGTTGGCTGAACGGTATTTCCTAAACAATTTAGATTTCAGGGCTTTGCTAACTCACCTCATTTTGCCTGTCAGCTCAGGCAACAGTCCTACGAGCAGTTTATCTGTCAGATTTGAAGTGTAGAAACCCCTGGGTTAGGAAAGGAAGCAGGAAAGGGAGAGGAGTGCCAGGCAGCTGGGGGTGACAACCTTTTCAGCAGGCGCAGCTGTGGCTGGACAAGTCAGTAACTCCTTGGCACACCCATCTCGTATGTATGTATCTCCAACAGTTTAACTGGCATTCCATTGGAAAGGCTCTAAGGGTCCTGCTTTTCATCTACAAGAAAAGCATCTCTGTGTGGAATTGTGCAACAGTAACTGCAATGGTTGTCTGTACCTGTGTAACAGAAGGTATTTCCAAGATGTTCTGCTATCAAGGGGAATCACGTCATGAGTTCTAACAGCTTTATTCATCCACCACCACTGAAACAGTCATCTCTCTATTTATCTCTCTAAATCCTTGTCTTTTCTGCCAGGAATTCTTGCTCTGCCTTATCTTATTGTTCTCTCTGTAGTACTTTTATTTAAATACACAATTACAACTACTTACTTAAACATCAGTTTCAGTGAATTCACTGAAAATTGTGGGCAAGAATGCCTCTGACTTCAAACCTTGTTATTTGGTTAGAATAGTGTCCACCACTTCCATTGGATTTCCTTTGGACTGAAAGAAATACAGGAAACTTTCTGCTTTCATGAACTCTCTGAGCACAGAAATCTCTGAACTACTAGAGCTTAACAGATGTGGCTGGAATAGAGTGATCAGCATTTTGTTCCACAAATTACATTTTCCTATTTTGCAGAGATCACTTCAAAGGCCAGCTGCCATAAGGCACTGATTTAATTACAGAGGATGCATATGGAAGTAATCTGAAAGGGATAAATAGCTTTCTATATTATCATATATTCATAATGAGCTTTCTTCATGCTGAAATAATACTTGCAGGTTGGATAGTGTAAGACTCACTTGCAAAATCCTTAAAATTAGGAAAAACTATCATTAAGCATGGATGTTTTAAGCAAATTCCGACATGTGATACTATTTAATGCCTAAGATCCTTATGAAGGAGCAGCTGTTAGACATCCTTCATAGAAAAAAAGACCAAAGTTTCAGAATGGTTGGCTTTCCAAAAAAAAAAAAAAAAAAAGGGATACCCAGGAAATTAGAAGTGTTTCACCTAAATTTTCCATCAGTGGAATAAGTATATTATGCTGATCTGTATAAAATAAGCCATTCACGAAAGTGGAGAGTTGCATTATAGAATACACAGTAAGATTACATCATTAGCTTTTGAAACAGAATTTTAGTATTAAAGTTGTTATCTCATGGTATCCATACTGTTAGTCAAAGTCCATCTTTGGATGCATTGTGCATTTTTGGGGGCATCTGAAGGAAGGTACTTGACATTTGAAAATCACAACTAGGACACTCTTTCCTGTGGAGCCTCCCAGTCCCTTTGGCAAATGAGTTAGTGGTGTGCCTTTATGTCCAGTCTAAATAATCACCCTTTCACAATACTGACATTATTGATTATCACTAGATGGTGCTCTTCACAGTCCCCAAAATCACAGGTGAGTGAACGTAAAGACAGTTCTGCCTTGGAGAAATTTTAGTTCAAAGGCTTAATGTTTTCTTGCTGAAGCTGAAAGTATCGTTCAGCTCAGCTCCCCTCAGACCACATAATTTTAAAGTGTAGAATTAATGCCCTCAGGAAAACTTGTATATAAACCAAGTCAAGAATCACAGAATATCAATTAATCAAAATCATAACATCAAATTAGTAATTCCAAATCGTTCTTTCACTTCTACTTACTATTCCCTGCACACAAATAGAATGTAATCCCCTTAAGGAGGGCTCCATAAATTTGTACTAGGATTTGACTTGTGGTTTCATAACGCTATAGTTAGGACAAATTTTGATCTTAGAAAAAACCTGACTAAAAAATATTTCAGTGGTACTTTAGAAGAAAGAGGCAGTTGTAACCCTTTAAAGAGAAAACAAAAATATTTCTGCACCTATTTGACACCATATTATGAACATTAAATAGTAATATTACACACAACTATTGATTACATGCAGTGAAATAATAATTAAAAAGAGTATAAAAAATATTATCTCAAACCTTGCTTTCTTCCAGCCCAATATGACAGCCTGAGCAGACAGGGCTGGGAGCCCTGGAGGTGTAAGAACTCTCCCAGGGCTTGTATCCAATTTAAATCAAAATTTGAACTATATTAAAATAGTGTTTCTAATAAATTCCTCATTATCCTTTCTCTGCCCTCACTTTTAGTCATTACTTCAGTCTGTAACATTAGATCTTCATTTTACTAATTTGATGAAGAATGGACTCCCATGAAGCACACCGAATCCAACACTGCATCATTCACCACCTATGGTGTTGGAAATCTACCTGAGTTTTGCGGCTTAAGCCCATTTTCACTCAAATAGTTTTAAATTAACAGATCAGTACAGGTGTGATCTAACTAAATTTTTCATGATTGAATCTTCATTTGAAGGACCCTGATGCAGCTCCTAAATGTGCTACATTCTTAAGTCATTTTCCAGATCCCCAGGATAATGTTACCAAAGTATTTCATGGCACAATTTGTGACTATGGAAAGGGTTTGACTTTAAATCCTCTTATCATTCTAGATTCAGTCTTCTTCCTCTATATTTACAGGAACAGTAAGAAACAATGCAATGAATCTAAATGTAGTGAGAGGCCCATGAATGCCTCTTTTTCTACACTGGCAAGAACAGTACAAAGGCTACAATAATTAAGCCTGAGGAGGTAGTTACGGCTGTGGCCTGTCATTTTTTTAGAGTTACACTATGAACAAACAGAGCACTGAAATGCATGGCCTGAGAACAATAGTGCCCAGCCCCACCAGCCTTCTGGGTCACTCACTGCTTGTTTGCTTCCAGGCCTGATTTGCATAAGAGGCCTGGAAAAGTTGCAGAGATTGGGAATTAGCACAAATTGATATTGGCTGCTAATTGACTCAGGCAAAAACTAAAGATGCACTGACCTGTTAAAATCAGACTTGAATTCAGGCCTCTGGATTCCTGAATCATCCAGCACTGAAGAATTAAACCCTGGCATGGTTCATCAGCTGCTGGGCCCTGGGATAAAAATAGACAGGCAGAAACAGGATAATGTTTTAGCATTATCAGCTGAAACTGAAAAGGCTGGGAAGGAAGCCTTCCTCTTATGGAAAATGCTTTCTTCTCGGGTGTTTCGGGTGTTGCCACAGGCAACGGCATGGCAATCGAGCTCACCAAAAATAAGGGGTAAACCAAATCTTTCCCCAAAACCTTTTTCTGCGCTAGACCCAAATACTTTTTTAAAGATTGGAAAATACTCATTGTTCCATGTTTGTATGCAAGTGTGTTCCATCAAGAGCAAGGAACACGATTTATTTCAGTGACTGGATCAAATGTGCCGGATGCAGACACAGTGATTGACAGCTGTAGGAGTTATCTACTGCCTCAGCCCCATGCAGTGCCTCTCTTTTCTGATATCCAACTAAAAAGCTTCTTCCAATAGCTTTCCATCAGACAATTTTGAGAAGAAATGATATGTTAGGAAGTCCTCTCTGATTTTAGAGGTCTGTAGTAATACAGAAAGTTGTGTTCACCTATGGGGATTCACATAACCTCATGTTATATCTGTATGACACTTAAAGCAAAAATTACACTTGGGCCAAGTGGGTTTAGTTTCATTTAAAAGTTTTCTTGGGACTTTTGTGGATTTCTTCAGTTTTACATTTGCAAGATGCTCTCAGGCCAGGTGATATTTTCATGTGCTTGGGTTTCCTTTTGGCCATTTGACTTGGCTCACACAGGACTGGTGTACCTCTAGTTTGTCCATCATTTTAACACAGTCACACCCTAAACCAGTATCTCAAATAGAGATCCTGACACAGCTGCACTTGGCTGGTTTTGACTCGTTTCTTCCATGCTAAAAGAAGGTACAATACTCTCTGACGCAGTGACATTAAACTGCTTTCGCTGTGTTTTTTGAATTAATTGTAAAAGTTAATAAGAAAAAGGTAAGTTTCAGGGCAAAATAATAAAGAGTAAAGGAAACTTGACACTGATTCTAACACTGAATTTAATTTATGGAGGTGCTGACCTGTGACACCTTTTTAAAGACTACATAATCCTTAAAAAGTGTGCTTCCCAGAGAAACTTGAGGAGATACTAGCAGTTCATATAATAAGAACTTTCCCTCAAAATTATATTAGTAAGAGGTGTCAGCAAAGTCTTCTGAGGCAATCTGAGTCAGTGTATATTCTTTCAGGTGAAAAAGAGTACTGTACATGTTTACATTCCTATTCTGTTGCTTAAAATGTCACTCCTGATCTTCAGTCATTTTTTAAATGACTCCTTACATCACCAGTGCGCTGAAAACTCTGTTTGACTATAAGGGTTTCTTAAACAGCTAAAATCAGTGCTATGAGATAAGGAGCTACACAACCCATCAATTATTAATGTATATAGTAATTTGAATTGTAGGGAAGCACTTGCTCAGGAAACAAATACAAAATTATGGAACCAAATCACAAATGTGTCTTCTCACTTTTTACCTGTGCCTTCACAAGCTCCTCCTGGCCTCTACTCCCTTTGTTTGGTGCTTGGCATTTGGAAAAATGCTGCAGATCAGGGCTGACTTTGACATTACCAGGGCCTTTCTGACACTCTTTTGAAAAATCACCCATGAATGCCATGCTGTCATATTGCCAGATGTTTCTTCAGCCTGCTTTTACTTTCACAAATAAACTCTGAAAGCAGCACAGTGCATATGAGAGGAGAAGGCAGTGATGTCCATTTCCTCTTCTGCTTTTGTCTCCTGTTTTAAAGTTGGTATTTGACCTTTGTTGGGAGTTGATGCACTTTCCATAGGGAAATGCTACATGGAGGATTTTGGGTTTTTAGCTGCCACATTCTTCCTTTCAGAAGTACTTACAAAAGGTGCCTCTTGGTACAAGATCCAGTTGTTTCTTGCCTTCCTATGCAGTGTTCACTCTAAAAATAAAATTATGAGGATCTGGCACATTTTAGGATTTATACTTTCCAAGGTTACTTGGAGGTTCCACAACAATGCAGCCAAGTCGGATGCATCATTTAATAGTTGAAAAATATGCAGGATATCTTGGAGCAAAGTTGGAGCAACAGTAGCCACACAAAAAGAAAAGGAATGCTGCTATCCTAGAGTAAAACAACTAGGGCTATCTGAAATCTTTCTATGACCATGTTGGGGTGAAATCTGATGGCAAGCAGGTATTTTATAGCCACATATTAATTTTCTTGAGCATTATGAGTGATTAAATTAAATCCTTAAAATGAGAAGCTCTTTCATGTGCACTTATATTTTCCAGATGCTTGATACAGTTGAGATTATCTTGTTCATTTGCATGTGCTTGTTTCCTTTGTTGTTATTTTTAGGAAATTCTTTAAAACATTATTTTCTAACATCTACTAAGATTTGAAAATATTTTTTATCTTAGTCTCATAGTATTTTTCTGTTATCTTTCTTAATCCTTATTTCTGTTATTTATAGTCTTGGAAGAAACCAGGATTTAATTTAAACTGATTAAGCAAGTAGGAATTTTGTCCTAGGCTTCATCCCCACTCATCTGAGGGAATCAGCAACATCAGTGATATTTATCTGTCATATTTAGCAGTATGGATTTATAAAAATTACATCCATGCTAAAAATAAAAGCTGTGCCTCAACATAAATAATACCACTTCAAATGGTGATATTTTCCAAGGCCCTTCCTCCTTGACAGAACCAATGTTGCAGAAAGTCAACGCTGTGTATTCAGCACGTGGCCATTCCCTGCAGAGTCCGTCCCTCAGTGATCCTGGCAAGAAATGTGCACTTGGGGGTTCTGACCCTCTGCAGGAATTTCACTTCTAAAAAATATTTTAAACTAAACTTCCAACTCATGCCTATGATCTAATGGCATCAGTTACCCTGCATCCCTTTCCTCTGTGAAAGGTTTGTTAGGAAAATGTTACTTTAGCTCCCAGAAGGAATACACAGGGCTGCTCTTGCTATAGGATTGATGCTTTTCATGAATGTGTGGGCTGCAGCCTTCTGTGTATGGAACTGCATCCTTGACTTAGCAGATGTCTTAAAGCTGGCACAGATCTTGGGAAAAGATCATGAAAGTACTTCAGGATCTACTTGGGGTGAGAGATGCCATATTATGTTTGTGTTAGTACATAAAAATAATAATTCAGAGGAAGAAAATTAAATAAAATCATAGAAAGTGTATGCCAAAGATCTGCTTGAAACAATACTCCAACTTCTTATATTAAGAATTGTCAAAAACGGCAGCATTAAAATAAAAACCAATTGGCTCCTTCCCAGGCTCCATGCCTTTTGGATTTCCTTAAAAATTCAATCTTTACAGTTTCTGAATAATGCAACCATTGTAATTCAAGGACGCTCCCCTGCTGCTTTTGATTAATTTAACAACACAGAAAAAGTCTGCTGTAGCTCCTCTGGTAATATAAATACCTGTTACAAAGGATTCTGTTGTCTCCACCTCTCTAATAAACTATAGTGTCAGGGGTTCAGAGCTAAATGGATGGCAATACAACTTAAACAATTCATCTCTGCTTAAGTGTCTGAATTAATATCAGGGTTTTTTCCTCTTCAGCCTTTAACTAATTTATAACTCTATTCTTACCTTCCTATATAGGTAACAGATCCAGTGATATTTTAATTTGCATGCAATCACACATTTTACACTTTAAAAATTAATATCTTGAAAAGAATGTACCTATAGCCAGATATCTTAAAGAATCCCTGTAAAATAACTGTGACTATCTGCCCAACTTCAAAAAACCTATTGTGAGTCTCATGACAAATGCGACTTTCCTTACGGTACCAGCTACTGGAATCTGGTTCTTACTAGAGTTTCAGCTTTCATTAAAATTCAAGTCCATTTCTGGATATCCTGGATTGCAAAGTGATCCCACCCCCAAGGGGGAAAACACCCCAAGTAATCCCAAGTTTTTCAATGTTTCAATCTTTTTTCATGTGGTACTAGATAAACTGGTATTTGCTGGTTGCAGGGCTAATGGAATAAGCTTGGCAGGCCCACAGTCTGAGAACAAAATGCCCAGTGAGGACACTTAAATACCTGTTACAGCTTCTACAGACAGAAACTGAGTAGTACAACAAAACTGCTTTTAAAAAAACAGCGGCTTTCAGAGGTTACAGAGGTTACAGAGATTGTCACAGCGAATTATGGCACGTAGATATTTTCCCATATCCTAAGAGCATGTGAATTCTCTAGCATTCAAGCATTCCTTTTGGGAATTGCAGAGCACTTTAATAGAAATTGCTGTTAGCTTACTTATACAATTACATACTCCTGAACTGTTTTCACTTCACATAAATATTAAAAACTCATTTGTTTAAACTAATTTATTTAAAACTATTAAATAAAAGGAAATCAAACAGTTTTCAAGCTGTTTCTTACAGATTTCTGGTAAACTTGCTGCTCCTTTGACATGTTGCATGTGTTGTTTCAACAATGCCCCTACATGTGAGTGTATATACAGATGCTTTAGGCTAACATTAAACAATGTTCTATAGCTAGGACTGTTTTTGTAGTCCAAATAAAGTAGGTAGTGTTTTTATAGCTATCAATTCTTGGGTTATGGAGAATGTCTTCAAATAGAAATAGAAAGAGGTTTATCTTTACAAACAGGTCTCATTCCCTTAAAAGGAAGTTGTTTCTTTTTTCTTCTGCTTCTTTGGAGAACTGACTACAAACTGGGAATGGTTATTGTATGACTCATTTGGGAAGAATAGCTACAGTGTAAAAAGTTCAGAAGGGATTTTAATAAAACCAAACCAAGTTATCTTCTGTTTCGGGCATGATAAGGATAGTTTTAAAGAGCAAAATATTAAGTTTTTCAGAATGCTGTAAGTCAACCTAATACTGTAGTGTTTTGAAGGGAAGGGGGAAAAGGTCAGGAAATACTAAAACATTTTCCCCTAGTTTCAGTTCTATAGATAAGACAGAAATCCCCTTTCTTAAGGAAATTCTAATTTACTTTATTCTGATCTGGCCTAGCCTGACATTGAGCTCCTGCATGCACCAGGACAGATCACTCACTGCCAAAGCCCGACATCGAGCTTGGGAACGATGCCTTCCTGAGCTGTGCACAGATAATGGGACTTTACTACTGCAGCCCACGTACTTCAGCTACTGGGAAATTCCCCCAAACCCCAACACTGTCAGTCAAACTGTTAAAAATTACAAAATTATTTCAATAAAACAACATTAATACTGTGCACAGTAGAGACTGCCAATGCTACAAGTAAACATTATTGTATTACTCCCTGCATTGTTTTCCCTGCAATGTCATAAAGGATACAATAGTAAAGTTAGGACAGAAGAACTTCTGTTACTATTTATGATTCAGCATCCTTTCCTCACAGCCCTCATCTTAGTTTTTACAGTTTTATAAATGAAACTGTGTCTTCAGCATGCCACTTAAAGTCCTGCTTCTCTTTGTGCTGCAGCACTCAAGTATCCTGTCCTTCAGGGGGAAAAATTGGGGTTATGTCTCATAAAGCAAAGTTTTAACAGGGTTTGTGATTTGTTCATTTTAGGAATATGCACTGAAAAAGTGCAGGCTAGCTGATGTGGTAGCTGGGGGAGGGATGCTGACTGTTTAGCAAGTGTTCCATGCAAATCATGGAAAAACGCAAATTTTTTTCAAGTTCAGCACTAGCTATTTGCATATTGCTAATCTAGCAAGAGAATTTTATAAGATTTTTATTTTCTTTCTCCTTAGTGTACGTATACTGTAAAGAAATTTGCCGCATTTGTCCCTCGTAGTCAAGGCACATTCCCTTAAATTTCAGACTATTACATGGTTTTGGGTTTGAAAGTTCATGTCCAATGTTGGCCATTTATATAAAGTTTCCCAAAGTGCTAGTAGCATTTTTTTTTATTATTTTCTCATGCTTGAAGTACTATGAAACTTTTCCCTGAATGTTTCTCCTAAGATTGCTCCAACTGAGGCTGAAGTTAATAGAAAGTGACCAAGTGATTTCAATAGGAGTTTCACATTTGGAAAGCAAAAACACAACTGTATTTTGGCAATACTGTTGATGCATCTGAACTCCCATTCCTAGGAATTTTACGGGAAAATGCTGAACATTTCAAATTTCCATGAGGCTAACTCCATTTGAATCTTCTTCTGAATATATCTAGAATGTCCTGTAGTCTTCAAAGCTAAGTTTTAAAAGAAAAATGCTTCCAGGACCTCTCCACCCCACTTCCAACTTGCTTGTGTTGGACCATTTGGGAATGTCCTGGCCAAACAAGGTTCATGGATGTGTCACAAGCACTCAGTTTTCTGGAAGGAATGATGACGCTATGCTTTACAGTCTAGCCCAGGCTTTACAGTAGAGCTCAGACATGCACTGCTGATGCTTTATGAGGTACCTTTGATGATGAGAGATCTACAGGCACAGCCATAATTTACCACTGCAGTAGACCATGGATAGACAAAATATAGAATTTGGGTATTTTAATGGATTTTAAAAAAAATATATTTTGTAGACCTCGCATTAAAAAAAAAAAAAAAGTGTGGGTGAAACCGTTGTTGCTGATGCTGCTGTCCCAAAGTGCTGCTCATTGCAGGGACCTACAAGGTTGCTGTTTGGGAGGGGTGATCAAGGGTCCTGCTGCTGGGAATTGGAGGCCAGCTGCGATAGGAGGCTCCTCCTTGACAATAGTCTGGAGAGTGCTCTGCCTGATAGTGAGGGGAGTGACATTTCAACAGACTGCAAAAGAGAATCTTTTAAAGGCCTACCCTGGACCTGGTTGCCAGGGAGCTGCAGGAGGGAGAAGGCTGGCAGCAGACAGGGAAACAATTCAGCTGAATTCAATTAGAGTGCATCAGTAGAACTAAGTGAACTATTAAAATAAACAGTTTCCCTAAATCAGAAAGGGTTATAACGACAGAAATTGGAGCCTTTACAGATTTCTTTATACCATAGTGAGCTATTAATGCTTTCTAACATGAGCCACTGCATTGCACAGTTGCAAATGTGCTGAGGACATGATTGTGTTTAGGGTTGCACACGTGGCAGAGACCCACCTTGGCCCCTCTGACATTGGTCATTTTTCAGGATCCACAGCAGGCAGAGATGCAGCAAGGCTCTTTTCCCCACAGAGACGGAGCAGCTGCTGCCTTGGATTGTGGATCAAAGGGAACCAGAAGTAATGGCATGAGAGAACAGGACTGTGAGCAAACCCTTCCTTTCTTCCTCTGCTGAGGACTTCTGCTGAACACCCGCAGAGAGGGCAATGGTTCCTCTGGTAGAATGACTCCAGATTTTTCAAATATCCTGATCAAACCACTGGCCAGGATATAACCCTAATCGAGTAGAAATAACACAACACTTTTCTAATGCCTTCAGATATCCTGGATCAATTTTCCTCTAAGTGCTACCTAATTGATTTAATGAGAGAGATTTTCTTGATTTAAAAGGAAGCTTCCTGAGTATTTCCTGGACTGTAGATTTAATTTGTTTGGCATTGGTAAAGGTATTCATCAGCAAGCAAACACCTAATTTTAATTTGTAACAGCCATTACACTTTATACTAAAGCCAGAGATTTAGGAAGAGCTGGGTGTGAGAAAGTACTGCTTGCAATTGAGACAAGTGGGTCCTTTGAGCAATATAGGAGTGCATTTCCCTACTGCTTAGACTTCCTTGATAGTAGCTTTTGCAGATAGTTATGTCTAAGTGAAAAATCACGGTGAAAAAAACATAGTAATACACGGCAATAGCTATGAGAAGAGCACACACTGAAAGAGATTGCTAGGTCATATATTCAAGGGAATAGTACAATGTCCAGCAGAGACAACAGACGTACTTACTAGTGTTGAATAAAGAAGTACCTTGGTGTTTAGGTGGTATTCTGGAATTATCATTTCCTGCCAAAAAGAGGAAAAGAATAATGAAGATAAACACAAGTTAACAACCAGAAATAAAGGAAACAAGCCTATCAAAAATAATAGGGCAGGAAGCAGCATACATTTTGTATATGATAACCCCAAAGAAAGTCTAGTGATAGTCCATAAAACTGTTACCTCAAACAGCTCTGGAATTTGCAGTTGAGCTCCCATTTCCTTCAAAGGTTCAAAATGACAAGTTTCTCCAAAGCAGGGTTCTCAAAGCTTGCGAGAGGCCAGTGGTTTAGTTTATATTTTTCCTACTGCAAAGCAAATGACTGACAGAGGTCAAGCATACAATTTGAAAGTTAAGTCCTTTCCCCGAGTCCCTTTCCTGCCTCCCCTTAGTGCTCCACTCTCTTGGTTTCTGAGTTCTCCTATTCATTAGTTGGCAGCCTCAGCTCGTGGCACCACAAATTTACACACAGCACCACCAGAACTCCAACTTGGTGTATTTTGAAAGCCTAAATTTAAACCAACCCCTATGGGAGAAAACTTAATGAATACTTTTGCTGGAGGAAAATCTCCACGCTCACAATATAAAATATCTTTTTCCTGCTTTTTTGCACTCAGAAGCAGAAACCTAAATTGTTTAAAAGATTTTTTTTTTTTTCTCCAAGTAATACCTTTTTTGGTTATGGACCAGTGGTGCTGACAAATAGCCAACTCTTGCCAGGAGCTAAACTGCTAAATGTCAATCTAGTCCATTTTTGACAGTACACATGCAAGATATGGCCACAGCTGTAAAACAACATTTTTAGCATGCTCCTTAGAATATCTAAAATCAAAACTGCAAGAAAAAGCACAGCGAGTTTCAAAGCCTGTTGTATAGCTGCAATAATTACTTCTGAAAGAAAATAGCCTGATGCACAGAACAAGAGCGACAGCAGGTTCTATTAACCAAAGTGTACTCTAAAAGAGCTAAAGATGCAGTACAAACCAAAAATTCAAAAAATATTATTCACACTTCCTATCTTGACCCATTTTAAACTCCTGCAATGTGGGTGAGAAGTCTGTAATATTTTGTGCTTATATATTTTGAGGCATTTGAATGCCAAGACCAAATTTTTAGCTTGGGCCCAAAACTGCTCCAGCAAACTCATTTTAGAAACATGTTTGGTTTTCACACTGATGTGATCAGAGCTGATTAATGGCAATGCAACGATGCTGAATGGCTCCATTGGAAGAGCTGGTTCCAGTAATTATTGCAGTAGTTACAAAGAGCTGATGAGGGGCTGGGACGAGTTATGAATCCACACAGAATAGTCCCACTTTACAGGCCAGTGCCTAAATTTGAGTCAGATACAGTTTTTTCTGGAAATAGTTATGACTTGGGTTTCCAACTACTGCTCTTACCTGCAAACCTGCCTTTTATCACATCTGAGTTGTTAAGTGGATCAGTTCTGAACACATTTTGCAGTCAGAGCCTCATCTAATGTCTTGCTGTCCCTCATCCGTCCGCAGGTTCTAACACCCATAGTGTGCTCCTCTGATTTCCTTTTGCACAGAGACATGAGCACACAATTTCCCCCCTTGAATTATCTACTTCTAAATTACCTTCATTTAAAAAGGTGTCTTCAAACACCTTGCATTGCTTAGTCTAACCTAACTCCTAAACTGGACCCTATTTTCTTCTACTCTCCCCTTGGTTTTCTGGTCCTTTCCCTCTATATCCTTCCACATAGATCAACTACATCAACTCTAACATCAGCTGGGGTGTTAGGGTCATCTTTTTGGTCATTTCTACCAGGGGAAACAGCTCCACTGTGCTTCCCCCTGTTTAATGGCATTTACACATCTTTCCTGACATTTCCCATTCCTTCATCTGTCAGGTGTTTTAAGGAAAGGAACTCAACAGGCATGTTTGAAAGAAACGACTCCAGGTGAAGGTACCGGGAAGCCCTGGTACATGATGAATACAACAGTTCAGTCTGGGATTGTGAGGGTTATCAAACAGGAAAGAACAGTAACTTAAATGCATTAACTGCTTCACTACAAACACTGTGCACAAGAAGATGTAAATGTTGATGACAGTAGATTAAACTTGGTTCACAAGCCTCCAAACGTACTCAGTATGACATTCTTTTTCATTTATGCAGCTGAGCAAATTTACTTCAGCCAGCGGGTGGGGGGTCTAAGAAAACTGTTTGGACTGTAGAACAAGAACACATCTGTACAGCTGAGAGAGCTTTGAAGATATGCCAAATTTATTTGGGGTTTTTTGTCTTTCAATAAAGTTAAGGCTCTTCTAGAAAAATCCTAATAATACTTCTGCTCCTCACACCAAAAATAAACCCCAAATGAAAACAGCATCAGGGACAGTCATGTAAGAACTTTTATGGCTGAATAGATAAAGTATCACAAAACAGAACAGTATACAAATGAAAAATTGAATAGCTTACATATTATGCATTCAACCAACCATCAGCCAAACACATCTTTGAAAGGGTTGATATGAAATACAGAATTTACCAATTCCCAGGAAAAATCACCTATAGATGCTTGCAAATAGCAACATCCAATTACAGTATGCTTCAGTATTTAACTGGGCTTGGCAAGCAGGAGGAAATACAAAAATATATCCACGTTCTGGCAATCTACTGCATGCTGAATTTTAGAGCATTAGGCCATGTAACCATCTATGTCCTATTTAGGAAGTTTTTTTGTCTAGATTTCTTTGTTTGGGTTCTATAACTGCAAGCTGATCCAAAAGGACAATAAGCTAACCTCCAAGTGCAGTAGGAGAACACAGACACAGGTGCTGCTTCACTGCTTGTCCATAAGGAGGATTGCAAAGGATCTGTTAGGCTCCTAAAGGAAGAAGTCTGTTGATAGCACCTTTCAGGCAGAATTTGCCAGTATTGCTGATTTGCTATATTTGTACACAAAATAGTAAGGTACATTAATTTCAAGATAGCGTATCAAACTCTCATACAACATAAATGTTCTAAGCATGAAGCTTGGAAACACTTAATTGTATTCAGGGGGGGAAAAAAATAACAGTTCCTCCTGCACAGCTAAATCCAGAAGGCAAGAGAGTCCAGATGTGCTCTGCAGTGTTTTATGGGCTTGTATCAAGAACGTGATGCTACTCAGTACAAGTCAGGCCCACACTATCCCATTCCTCAACAGTGGGCATGATAGCTCCCTTACTTAATAAGTGGAAAGCAGTAAGTGGAAACACTGGGAAGGTGTTTGCTATTTTCCTTCTTCTTTCTCTGTCCCTTGCATTACATACATCTAAATTTTCAATTTAAGATTACTAGAGATTCAGATTCAAATGAGCCTAAATGTGCAATTATCTTTTGGCCACATCTGGATAATTGCTTTGCCTCCTCCTTTTTCTGATAGTCCTTCATCATTAAATCTTTTGTGTGGAGAGAGGTACCTGGAAACTTCAGGCTTCCAGTTCTCTGTTCAAACTTGCTTTTGAATCTCTGAAGGATGCAAAGGGTAAAGCACATTGGAATTTCTTTATGAAGCCCTACTGGTAGCTGTGGTGTTAGATCTCCCGTGGCCACTGTGGGGGAGATGGCTCCGGTCCCGTAGAGCCATCTGACAATCCTCTTTCCTAGGTAACTGGACACAGTAGACATTGGTGCAACATCACACAGAGGGCTGTCATATGTTATTGCAGTCTTGTCTTTGAGCTTTTTCTCCTTGGATGAGTTAATTTTTTCAATCCTAACATGAATTTGATACGATTTTTGGCCAAAAAACAAGGCTAGTTCTGTGCCAGAAAAGCCCAGGATAAATGTGTCAGAACCTATTTTCATCTGCTTATTTAAGTCTTCCAGAACAACATTTAAGTCCTTCTCCCCATCCAGAGCTATGCCTACCTTGAATGGTTTGTTTATTTGTACTCAAGATAGCTAGGCAACATGGGAACAGGTACCCATGACCTGGTAAAACTGCACTGTATTAAGCTGTGTCCAACTCTTTTTAGTGTCGAGATTAAATCAAATGCTAAATCTAGACCAAAGCCATGGAGCTGTGGGTTTCTAATGTTACCTTCATCTCTTTTTTCAAAAAATTAATGCTGCTACCACCCGGCATCATTGACAGAAACAACTGTAGCTTTAACTTCTGATCCAAATCCTGCAGACTCCTGGCACACTGAACTCACATATGCTTTTTTACCATCAGCTGAAGATGGAGCTTTGATTAATCTTTACCTAGTGCCCATTTGAGTGCATAGAGAGCAACACATCATGACCTCTGAGACACCTAAAATGAGCTCTTGCCAGAGGAAGTGTGTGGTACCTGATGAGCTGTGGCCCTGCAAAGGGGCTCTGGCATATTAAAGAGCCGGGCACAGTGTGAAGTCTGTCAGGCTGAGTGTAAGGTAGGTTCATCTGCCCCTGTATCCCAGTCTGGCAACTGGGAGTACTGGGGAGCACCAAGGAGGGGCGCAGAAGCCGCTTGGATGTGTTCATTCAGATGGAACCGGATTTATGAGCCCAAGCTCAGGGCTGTGGCTGCAGCCAGCAGAGGCAAGGAGGATGCTGCAGCCAGTTGTGGGAGCAGGGTGAAGTGGATATAATAGAGAACAAATCTGGCCAATTTTTTCAAGCATGGCTTGGCCTCAGAACTGCTCAGAATCATTACTGTATCATATATTAGATGTGCTTGAACAAGTTAAATTTCTCCTTTTCTTGGACAATGAAACAATATTCCTTCTTTTCTGGTCTATAAATTACTGTAAAACACAAATTGAGATATCCTGTTGATATGTGGGTTTTCTTTCTGGTTTTGTTTGGTTTGGTTGTTATGCCTGGTTTCTAACAAAGAATAACTTTCAGTCCACATTCATGTCAGCAATGGCCTTATTTGAAACAGCAGTTCTTGTCAAGGTGCCTCGCAGGGTGATGACCCTTAATTCCAGGCATCCCGGCTTTGATTAAAACCACATGAAACAAGTTCATCTTTGTAACCCTGCACTAGTGTATTGCCTGCTTTCCTCAAACACACAAAAAGCCTGTATTAAGACTACCCTAACTCATCTTTATGTTGGTCACATTTTCTTAAACCTTGTCTGTCTCTCACAGTTCCAGCTCCAAACAATTATTACAATCACAAGCATTCCTCCTGAATGAGGAGCAGAGTAATTTCCATTTTAAATACACGGACAAAAACATCTTTTCCTATAAGACAAGATTTCCTGTTCTTTCCTTCTACAGAAGTAAACTGTCTATTATCTTCCCTAGGGTTATAAGAAGATGAAATCATGTACTTCAAGTCAGTGGCTACTCCTGTCCCTCTCAAAAGTAGCTGGCTAGAATGGAGAGGAGAAGGAAAAGAAAGGAACATAGAATGCAAGAGAAAAACCACGGAGCTCTTTGGGGAATTGAAAATTTCAAAAAAGGGAAAAAAAGGAGGGAACACACAACCGCCACCACCAGTAACTCCAAAACTCTTAAAGAATTTAATGTGAGGAGCTGCTGTGGTTTTATCACCCATTTTAAGACAATATCAACAAATATGATACAGAGCTTTTCAACATAAGCCAAACTATGGCCATATTCACATTATCACAGTGACACAGGGCACCTAAACCCAGCAAAGACCACCCTTTGTGAATTCTCTTTCCCTGTGAGCAATCACTACCTTCACTACTGCTGTTTTCTTTTTGCTTAGAGGTCCAAAGAAGTCCTGTTGGTTTGGCCCCTGTCTTTCTCTCTCAGGGCTTTCACGGAGGGTTTATGAAAAGCTGGTAAGATCTTTAATGATCATAGTTTTGTGATTTCCATTTAAATACCCACACCTTTTTCTTTCCTTCTAAAGCAGCTGCTCTGATCCTCCAGGCCTTATATCAATTAAAGTTTTTGAAATTGCACTGGAGATGCCTCAGTCCAATCAGACACTTCTGGAAATTGATTAATAATGACAGCTTTGCTGCTCATATCCACATAAACATCTTTTTATCCATCTTTCCTCTTCCTGGGGGAAAAAAAGGGTGCCACCTAGCACTTTAACAGATAAATAAATCAAGCATTTCTAAAGTGTCAACAGATCCCCAACTCCATCATCACTGTTCAACATGTTCAAGAATAATCCAGAATGAGTATAAAAGATATGAAATACTGTGTAAGTGATCCTCCAATATGATAATATCTAATTTCTAAAATTTAGTTGTTGTTTCTGGCTTCTGGTTAGCAAACTAATGCTGATTGCTTTTTTTTTTGAGAGCACCGTATAGTGTTTTGTGCTTTTCTGACTTTCACAGTGTATCTGTTGCAATAATAAGCCACTTCTAAACCAGTGTAGACTAAATCACAGCACATACAGTAATACCTTGTGCTCTGAATATATTAAGCACGGACACAGAAATATCTTAGGCACCTCCTCGCAAAAGTTGTATAACTTTTCTTTAAAGAAGGAAATGCAGACAGAAGATTTAATTGATAAAACACCAACCAAGACAGAGACTTTCTAATTTGCCTTCTGTCTGTAGGTGTGTCGATGTTTTCTCAAGGCTGTGAAGTACTAATTATCCCCAAGGCTAAAGGCAAATTCCTCATATAATTAATCCTAAGCATAAAGCAGCCACTACAGTTACAATACTTTGTGTAAAATCAGTTGATCCTCTAATAGTTCAAATTCTGGCTGCAGAAATACTTCTGTTCATTGAATTATGAGACAGGAACCCATTATGAGCCCCAGAAAGCAATTCAGTCTTACTAATTTTCCATCAGAGCTTCTAATCTTGCCTAACATTAAATTCCAGATTTAAAAAAAAATTAAAATCACTTTAAAAACAGAAAAGTAATTTAATACTGTTTTTTAAATTGTGGTTTCACTTTCTGTAGGAAGCAAATGTTCCTGTGGGGACCACCTGAAGGAATGCCAAATATCCGTAATAGACTTCAGTACTGCATTTCATAGAGTAGTGCAAACATCTTCAAATAAGTAAGCTCAGAGGAGCTTAGCTAAGTTTCAAATAAGCATGAAATTGCTTTGTTGTTTCTTCAGTTTCCATGAGGAACCAAGTGAAACAGAGCAATTTTAATAGAATTTTGCAAGGAGATTTGTATTAGTTCATTTAAATTCAATTACCAAGCGTTTAGCCTTTTTACATGGAGATACCCAGAGAATACAAAATTTAAGTTTTCACAGCCATGCTTGTGACTTTGAAACGTGAAGCTATAAAAACCACATACTTAAGAGTTTATAATTAAATGGAGGACAAGTGTCATTGCTGCCTTCCTCTTTTCAACATCTGTAAAAAATAAAGCTAATTTATCACAATATTTGATTTCTTAAACATTAGGGTCAGTTATGCTTATAGAACAAGCATCTTTGCACAAGCTATACATAGAGCAATTATAAAATGTACAGACAACAATATTTGTGCTTGTAATCTGGAGACATAAATAAGCAACTAACAAAACTTGGAGCATTATGCTGTGCTAATGTAATGAGGAACAAGGTTTCTCAAAAAATCTTGGAAGATGTGTTTTTCAGATCCTTTGGGACCGAATCTATAACTCATAAACACTGATTCCTATCTACCCTCTCAGCCAGAAGTGGCACATGACATGTACTAACAATAGGCATCACCCAGCAGAGTGCTCAAGCACATAATTTGTGTAAATATACAAGCATTAATTTACACAAGAGCTATCTGCTTAGGCTCAGATTAATGCTGATACAGCTGGCTGAACCACAGCACACAGAACTGTTACACAGTCACAGTCCTGCAACGAAACATAAAATAGAGCCAGCAGAAGTAAAAAATTCTTTATAAGGTTTCTATTGCCACACAACTGGAGGTTTTCATATGCCCATATGAGACTCCACAAATTGATGGTGGTGCTGTTTGCTGTACTGGTCCAAAGAGAAAATCCTCTCAGCAGCTAAAACACACGGATCTTTTTTTTCATTTTGCAAGAGAATCATAACTTGAGTTCTATCTTTAATCTGCTAAAGCAATACCAAGTGTCAAACCTCTGTCTGTACTGAAGAGCAGGACAGAATAGAAATTACACAGCAGCTTCACACAGACCTTTGGGGAAATGCTGAGTCCCAGTGACAACAACAATGGGAAAGGTAGGTTTCTGCAGCTAAAACACGGAGCCAGACAGGTGCAGATACCGTGTTTCTGCTGCCATGGGTTTAGGTATCCATCAATATGATTTAGAAATGTAGATGTGGAAAAATAATTATGGCAGCAAAATTTTTTGTTTAGACATAGTCCAAACTGAATAAACCAACTGCCTGGAGATTCTGTGCTCAGAGACCTGGCACTCATCTTCTCCCATCTTCTAGAACACACGTAGACATGATTGTTTTCTTTTTTTTGTTTCTAGGAGACATAGGTTGAATAATTAAAAAAAGAAGATATCATGTATATGCAAAGAGATAACAAGATATCTTGGGAATGGATGTATCTACATAAACGATAAACACAGGAAAAGAGGAGAATAGAGCTGAGTGAAGGAATTTTTAGCAGCAGAAGAGCATAGTGTGTAGGTAAAAACATACAATGATAAAATGGTAGGAGTGAATATGGTATTGCACAGAGAAAAAAAAATAGATAAAAAGCCTGAGTCTTGTTAAACTTTAAAAGTGTAATATAGATGTAAAGCACTAAAAATTATTGCCTCAATCTTATACAAGTATCACTTTCTACAGAGTCCAGGCAGTGCCTTTACATCAAAGAGAGCTGGAATGAAGCCTGGTCTGGCAGCCTGGTGTCTGGCTGAGCCTTAGTTGCCTGTGGATTTATACAAGCGCTACAGCCCAGAGCTGGGCTGGCATGGTCTGGTTGCCAATCATCAGTTTATCTTTTAGGGCAGTGATGATGGAAACTCAAGGGCTCGGCTTGAGCAGCTCAGAAGTTCCTTGCACACACAACCTGTCAAGCACTGCTGAGGATATAGATCCAGACAATCCTTCCCGAGGATCTTGCACCATGGATGTTTCCAATGCGGAGCACCAGAAGGGCAGAGTTACAGAGGAAAATGCATGCAGCAAGTAACGCTAACTGCAGTTGTTTTAGCATAGAAAATTGTCAGGATGAAAGCTAACACAAAAGCTTAGAAAGAAGAGTTTATAGTCTCTAAAATGGAATGTGAAACTGCTGTATAAGGGGTGGATTCTGTTCCAACTGTAGCCATTGCAAGATCTCCCCCATATTGTATGTCTATTCATATCTGATTTATCTAGAGAGAAAAAAATATTAAGAAAAAAATCCCCCCAAACAGCTAGTGAGCTAATGAGGACTTTTGTACAGAATGACTTTAAACTTTTCCAACTTGCCTCACTCTTTAACATGATTTATGGATTCCCCTGCTATTTAGCTTCAGTACATCACAAGGAACCAGGCTTCCAAACTAACTGGATCCCATTTGTTTGTGACATATTTAGGCAACAGTTTCCTGAGGATCTCCTTTCCCTGTTCAATTTCCCATTTCCTTAAACCTGGTCCACAAACTACTGAGATGCATTCAGTACAATTTTCTTACTGAAAGAACACATTTCTTTTATCAGTTTTCACAATTACTTTCATCTTTTTGTGGAGAATGTTAAGGATACTAAACAGTAAGCCCCACTCTCTCACAGCAGAATATGAGCAATTTTGATTGGAATTAGTATATATTTTTCTAGCCAGCTTTGGAAGAATCAGCACTGAGTCAGGTCCAACTACAAGCATATTTGTTGGAAGCATTTTCTTTTCAGCAACAGCATTAGTCATCTGAAAATGTGTGTGGGTGTCCGTGCACTTATATTTTTCTGTACTTCATAAAGGAACTCTCCCTGATAGCTTTAAGCTGCAATAAGCAGGCAAAAATATCAATAAATATCTTTATCATCAGGGTAAATCAGCTCTTTGAGACCAGGGAGATACCAGTGTTTTCCCTGATAAGAGAATTACATGGGATGGGCAGCACTGCTAAGACCATCCACTGTAATTATAGAACACTAAATGTTCAATAGTTATATCTATTTATCTTAAGAACACATCACAAAAGAAGGCATTTGAGGGCAAGATACAGTCTCAAGAAAAAATAACTCACTTTGCCATTAAACAAAACCAACAGTCCAAGCTGTTTACAACCGTAAATAAAGGTTCACCTAAAAGGTGATAGCCACAGTCTGTGGAAAAAGGAATAATTGTAAAAATGATCTCTTAAATATGTTTTATTTTGAGAGTTCAGGATATGAGGAAATTCATGTTAATAACATCCTTTGTAAAAAAAAAAGAAAAGATACAGACCATGAGGCACATGGGATTGCCGTGACTCTAAGTTTATATTTTAGGATAATGCTCTCCAAAGACTCTTTGAACGTTTCTCTGCTTGGCTTTTGTACAGTAAGTATGCTGTGAGATTTCAGGCTGACCTTTAACTTATGGAAATCCCTGAGTCTGTGCTTGCAGAACAAGCCTGCACATTTCAGCTAAACAGAAGAAGGAAAAACAGTGAGGAATGTTTTGTTACGGGACAGACTAATTTCTTTTAAACAAAGGAAACACTGCTGATTCAACAAAGTATAGCTAGAGATGTGTTAAGTGGAAAGTAAGAGAAATGTTTGATCTGGCAAACAAAATTTAAGTAAGGGGACATTTTTCTACAGCTGGTTTACAATGGTTGCCATTACATAGAGGGTAAATGGAAAGAAATTTCTTTTGCCTTGCCTTTTCTTGGGTTTCTGCATTGCAGACAGCCTCTAGAACAAATGCTTTTTCCAGCTGCATGTCAAATCCAGCATATCATCCTTTATGAGGGAATGGAGTAGATGGTCTCATTTACTTGTTGGGTGCAATCTACTGTGGAGGAGCACATAACATGCAAGGAAACTGTCTGTAGGATCGTCGTCATCATCCTGGTTGCCAAGCTCCCTGCTGGAACTGCCCTTGCAACTCGTCTCTCTCAGGCTGCACTGTGAGATAGAAAGGGGTAACACAAAGGTAATGCCCTCTGATCATCTCCTTATCTGCAGGGAGATGTGTACCAATGCCCTAATCAATATTCATATCATCTAAGCTGCTTCTTAGGAAAAAAAATCAAACCACAGCTAAAAGTTTTATTAAGAGCGAGCAATCTCAATCCTCTTTTTGAGTTCTCCCAAGTCTACTTAAAACACTACTAAAATTAGATTTTTGTCCTTTTTTAATTCATTACAACCCCAATAGCTTAGGCTGAGACAATGCCAGTGGTTTCCAGACTCACTTTTCCCAGTAGACTGCTTTAAGGGACTTTTATACTGGGAAATAAAACTAATGTCTTGTTTGTTCTCATATCTGACTGGGGACAGCAGAGTTCCAAAAGAAATACAAGAGTTATTTATATTAAGATAAAGCCCTGCTGTAAGATGTCATCTCATTTATGATTTCTCCCATAAATTTAGTACACTCAGAACCAGATGCTTCTTATTCAGAGTGATTAATTGTAAGAAAACTTCTTAATATCTGGGTTTAAGGTTTCTCACTTCATTTCATTTGAGTGTGAAAACAGACAGGAATGAAGTGCAGAGAACAAATATTGTTCCAGAAGAAAATGGAATAATTGTTCACTTCACAACCTGCAGTACTCTCACTCTTCTAAGCACAATACTTCAGGGTAGTCAAAACTGGTTTGAACTTCTCATATTTCCTTTTGACATTACCAAAATAATTTATAATTAAAAATTATTAGTGCTTTGAATGGAAAAGTTGAGTTACAGAAAAATGAGAAGCAGGGGTATAGAGGAGAGAAGTCTGAGGGCCCTAACAGTACCAGAAATAGCGAGCTCCTGTGCCTTGTGTGCGTGTCTGTGTTCAACTTAGCTGATGATTTCCTCATCTTCCTCAGCATGCGAACTTGAGCAGATGAACCGTATGCATCTCCATATAGCATAGTATGCTTCCAGGTATTCCCTCTTTTTGTAATGTACCATAAAGCAAGGAATAATTCAGAATAATCATCAAGCAAGAGGATTCTCTGATAATAATAATAATAATAAGAATAGGTTAAATAGGGTCTTCTGAAGGTGGTATTGCTGAATGCAAAGCTACTATAATGCCCAGAGGGAGAGAAGAAATTGCTGAGAAAGGAAATATAAAATGAAAACTAAACCACTGTCAGAATTGGACAGAAAACAGAATTTCCATTCCACCACATTTTTTAAGGTGTATCTTCAGGTATAAGAAGTTTCAGTTTTTATGAATCATATTCGGAACTGCTGCAGTCTTTGTAATGATAACTGACATAATTAAGCCAACTTCCTCCAAGTAAGCTAGTCATCAAAATAACATTGATTTTTACTTTATTGCAAGAGATTTTGAGAAAACATTTTAACAACAAATACCCATCTGGACTACAAGCAAGTGTTAAAAGACAAGTGACTGGTGCCTTGTAAGAATGTATCTTGCACGTTGCAAATTTTGCTGTTATATGCTATGCCTCTTCTAAATACGTTGAACCTGTTCCCTTTCCCTTAAGGAAAATCTGGAGAACAGATCTGGATGAAGCATAAATCTCTACATTGGCCATAATTAATTGCAGGGAAAGAATTTATCATTTCATGGTCCACACGTGTTTGTATATACCTGAGGGGCAGTACATAACATTCCCATATTTATTGCTCAGAGCTGAAGCTATAGTTTATACATATCCAATGACTCTCTACAAGTCATTAGTCTTTGAGAAAATCTCCTGCCATTTTGGTACTCGACAGTCTGAATAGGAAGCCAATACAGCTGTTGTGACACCGTGCTCAGAGCAAGTCTAGATGCAGCAATTGTTTGAGAGGATAGACAGCAGTGCTAAATCAAATAGCTAATTTCCTTACATTACCCATGCCAGGAATTGTTGGCGTTTCTTACATCTCACTGCATAAATACAGTAATAAGAAGAAACTTCCCAGAAGTTTTTGTGTGTGTGTGCCTGTTCTGGCCTCAATATTTCAGTCTTGAGCTGAAATTTCAGCGTGTAGGGCCTCTTCAATACAGATGACTCATAATGAAGTATTCTCCAAATGCAAGGTGAGCAAGCATCTGCAGGGGATTAGGGTGACGTCAAAGTCATTCCAGATTCTCCATATTAGATATGAACTTGGAAAGGAATGAAGCACTTGTTCATTGAACCATCCAGACACTTAACTCATCTTAGCCATAGTTTGGAAGGTAGTTACACTCCCAATAGCAAAAGTGATCTGAAATCTGTTTTGCCAGATGAGTCCAGATGAAAGGCCTGATAAAGGCACTGGGAGCTATAGGAGTCTTATTTTCTGTAACCAGACCTTGTTAGAGTCACCAACAAGTGGAGTAACCCTTTCAAGACGATTGCAGAATCCTCTCTAGCACCGACTGTAGCTTCCTGCATTGACCCCACAAGAATGGGAGAGATTCACTCTCTTCTGTAGCTGCTGTCCTGTGTAATCAGCCTGGGCCTTATGGAGTCTCAATTCTGTGCTGTTATTCCAGAAAGGAATGCATTTCTCTTCTATTATGCTATTTCTTTTCAGACAGAGAGGTAAAGTGGCTCTGCATTTTCAAGTATTCATGTTGCAGGCACTCTTTCTCTCAAAAATAAGAGGAACCAAGGCTGTTTAGGGCACAATTCAAGACATGTTTGTTATGGGCCTTTTCAGCTACTGTGGCAACTACGCATTCAGTCAGGTCCTGTAGACCAGGCTCCTGGCTGGTTTTCTCCCTTTTCCATAAGATTATTTAGGCAGTTGCTAGCATTGAGCGGAGATGTGTGGGGCTGCTTGAGCCTTGAGAGGTTATTACTCCACTGGTTGGAGCTGAAACCACCTCGTATCTACCAACCACACTGATGACCTCTTGCAATGGGACTCTGTCAAAACCTCAGTCACCATAAATCAGGACTTGTGGCCCGAGTAAAACTTCACTCAAGAACCACTGAAACCAGCTTCTAGCCCAGAGGATTAAACGAGCATAGGCAATTCCTGTCAGAAATTTTCTTAAGCTCTTCTAAAATCCTTCAGTGAAGGAGTTTCCAGGACTCCTAACTTAGCAAAATCTTCCTTTGTCCTCAGAAATACTGAATATGTAAGCTTAAATTTTCTTCACTGCAAAGTTGATTTCTTGCTGTTTTAAGCCTACAAACAAGAACCAACAATTTTACTGCCTTCTTTATAATAGTTTCCTGCTGTCAAGAGGTTAAGTCCTCCCTCCCATCACAGTACTTGCTTTTGTGGGGTTTTTTTTCCAAAAGAGAAAGACTGAATACAGTAAATTCCTCCCCAGCTTCCTCATAGGTCATGCTTTCTAACTCTTTGAGCATAGTTACCGATCTACTTTGGACTCTTTCCAATTTGCCCACATCTTTCTGAACTCGACAGGGTACTCACAGTGCCAAGTAAAGATGAATAATTACCTGCCATGTTCTGCAGATTGATCTATCCTATTAATATGGCCCAGGATCACATTTCCCTCTTTTCCTACGGAAAAAGCCCAACATAAAAACATAAAACCCTACCACTTACTTCCTGCCCCAGGCTTACCTGATTTAGTTTAGAACCACACTAAGCACCCCCCAGAACCTCTGTAGCTGAACTGGTGTCCACAAGACACTTCTTGGTTTATAAATTCCATTTTCCAAGTGAAACAGTTTGTGTTACTCTTAACGAATTACAAGAATCCACTTTTTGTCTTGCCAGATCATTTTGAATGCGGCTCTTTTACAATGCCAACAATCACACCTCGTGGGCTCTCATCAGTCAATTATATGTGTATACTCTTGCTTCGGTGAGGGATTAATGAAAAGAAGTAATAGAAGGGCATCCTTTTATTGTTTTAAGTATATAACACTGCTTGGATGTAGAATGTTACTTTAAAAAAAAAACAAAAAACCCCAACATTTTCCAAAGGATCTAACCCTGCAAAGTCAGACAATAATGATAAATGCCTTCAAAGACTTGTAAGGAAATTCCTTCCCTGGTGTCTATGAGTACAACATTAGTAGTTTTCTAATCAAAGATAGAATCTTCTGGCAATAAAGTGTGGTATGCTTCGTGTAAGGAAATACACAAACTCATAGGAGATCTGTCACTAATGATAACAGCCAATTTTCAATCCCATGGGGATATTTTCCTGCCTAGAGAGATTTAGTGAAAATCCTCCTATGTTCACATCAAATAACACGTAAGAAGACAGAGAAGCACAAGAAATGCTCCATCAGAATGGTCTTAGGAGAAAAAAAAGGGTAAAATGTCCCTATTTCAGCTAGATCAAACTTGTGATTCTTACTGTTAATCTGAAGAGACTGTAAAAACAGATCAAGAAATGTGAAAATGGTACTGAAGTATTTGCAATACTTTGAATGCGCAATATGAATGTGCTTACCTCCATCAGAAATTATGTCTTTTAATAAAGCTGCTTGAATATTGCACATCAAATTACTCCTCTTTGCAAAACTGAGCTTTGAAGTCAGTAGCTTTGGGGAGCAAAGAGTTTTAATGAGGGAAAGTCCCAAGCTTTCTGGGTTTTTTGATTGACTGGGTTTTGATGGTTTGTGGGTTAATACCCTCAGCCTAATTGAATAGATCTTAGTGTTCATATTTCACTTTGTCAAAAAATATTCAGACATGGAAAATTATAGAAAAGCCACCCACTACTGTAACTGCAGCTAATATCTTTTGTGTTTGTAGTACTCCTTTCCCTGAGTCTTCATTTTGGCCTTATCTCCCTTTCTTTTTCCCTTGTCCTTGTTTCTCTGCTCCATTTTGCAATATATCAAGACAACAAGATACGCAGTGTAGCAAACAGTACTCTGGCCTGCAAGTTACAGTTACTTACAAAATCATCCTAGTTTAGAATTGTTCCTGTATTAGGTCTATTAAGTAAAAAAAAAGACAAAAACATGATACCTATACATGTAGGGAATACTGATAGGGAATGAGTGGGAAGTGGGATTATAAGGAAGGAGAGTAATAATTTTTCTGTGATCAGACATTTTTATTTTCCTGACAAGTGGATTTACTGCCCTCTACTGCTTGAGACAAGCACAGAGCAATCAGGGAACAATGAACTTCAGCTGTACCCACAACCTAATTTGTGAAACCTGTAATCAGAAAACAGCAGTTTCACCTGACAAGGAGAATTAAACTTTGCACAAGTAGCAAAGCTTTCCACTAAAATAACATCCAGTTACAGTGAAGGTCTTTGTTATCATCTCATTAAAGTAAAGCTACATTATATTGCATTGTACAAAGTGCACGGCACGTGTGTGTGCACCCAAGCTACAGGAGCAAAAAAAATCAGTAACTATCAAAACAGATCAAATTCCAGCACCCTACTTTAAATGCATAATCTAACTTTTTCAAAGAGAGATTTGGGCCTTCTGGTAGTGATCAACATCCATATAAATCCAGAACTTTATAAAGCTAGAGATAGAAGTTAAATTCATCAAAGTATGATCTTAACAGTGTCAGTTACATTTTTATATGCATGCTTTATGATAATTCCATACATTTTTTCTCATATTTTTTTCTGCATCACAAGAAATCAAGAATAGTGGGGTAAAAGGCAAAAAAACCATCCCACATTTGCCTGGTGTTCTTTATATATGATGTTTAAATATTCAGTTTGAATGGCAAACACTTATGGTCACATACAACTAGACAATACTCAAAAGTACTCAACAGAAAAATAACTATTTAGCATTTCCCCTCAATCTTATTTCTTTTACCCAGTTTGTTCACTTCTTTTTTGGACACTCAGTACAAGTATCACAGCATGTATGTTTCAAAACAGCTACACAAAAGGACTCCGGGAGTAGTAAGATTTTTACAAATATTTTGGAAACTGGTGGCTTTTCAAATAAATCTTTATCCTTAACTAATTCAGGCTTGTACAAACGCACACACAGTGCAGCTGGTTTTTGTAACATTGTGCATTTTGTGCTGCTGAGTTAACCTTCAGCTAATAAGAGGAGGCCTGAGGAAATCACTGTACAATCACGATTTACAGACTGATGGTGTTTGTTTACAGCACATTGATATTGCTTAATCCCATTTGTCTCCTACAGCAGCATTTCAGTAAGAAGATGCTGCTTCGTTTCTTAAAGAAGAGCTTGGGCTCACTATTTTATTTAAAAATTTTTTAGCATGCAGAATATGCTACTGTCTGACATGACTGCAGACTTCTGTGCCCAGAAAACAGACATGTGCTTATCTAGAGGGGCATGAGATACAGACATTAGAACAAAGCTAAAGAAAAAATTGCAGATTCAGTTTATAATGGCATTCATCAGAATTTTGAAGTTAATATAAAAAAAGAGTTTGCAAATGAAATATAAATATAAACCAATTTAAATGATCAAATATATATACTTGTACTAACCATTTTAGACTATCAATCGATGATGATTAAAATTTCAGGTGTGATGTTGTGTCTCCCTGGTTTTCAGGTCTTTCAACTCTTTTTTTCAATGTACCCAGCCAATGTAGTGCAAAAAGCTCAAGTGATGCAGGATTATATACCTTGCTGTAATCAAACAAGAAAGAGATCTTGTCTCAGTTAATACTTCTTTTTCTCATATCTGAAAAAGAACCTTGGCGCTTATAGTCCTTTATTATTGCCTTGGAATAGACATTTGTATATTAATGTGTTTGTATTTACATTTTACAAATGGAAACACTATGTAATACATTTGTGTCATTATTAAAAAGGTAGTGTTGATCAAATGGAAGCTTTTAGTTATTTAGCAATTATCAGTTCTGATCTCCCTATGGACAGTAGCTAACAATAAAAACAAATTCAAGTGCAGAACAGTATCTTACAAGTGGAGCATGAAAATTTCAGTGGAAATCACACTGAAGAAGTTACTTGAGAATACATTTAGTAAGACAAATGACTGAGCAGTTGTGTAACATTTTAAGAAATGGCTTGTCAATCTCAGAAAATTGCTGCGTTTACTAATAAAAGCAAGAAGGAAAATGTTCATTGCCATCTGAATGCACAGCAAGCAAAAGTCAGAATTACCTACTAAACCCTCAGCCGGTTGCTTGTTCGGGAAACAGTGTGGGATTTGTTTAATCCCAGAAGGAAACTGTCCAGGAACTGTGGAAAGACAGGCCAGGATTCCTGCCTGGAGACAGCTGTCAAGGGGATCGAGTGAGGAACGCGCCTTTGCAGCAGGGTTCGCCGGCACAGCGGAAACGTTTGGGAAGGAAGAGGGGACGGCCATGGGGAGATTTCTTGGGGTCCTCCTCAGAGGAAGGGCAGAGACACCTCAGAGGGCAGAGGGGAAAGGCACTTCCGACTCCTGCGACGGGTGAGGGGCTGCTTTGTGTGGAGCCGCTTCAGGAATGAATACGACAATACAAAAGGCCTTTAGCAGAACGGTATTGCAGAGTTACGGCCACGTTTCCTCAGGTTTTTCAGGAATAACCCCTCGCAATTCCTGCAATTCTCTGACCGCGGGTTGGCCCTCAGCGCTCGCCGCCAGGGGGCAGTGCAACACCACGAAAAAGCGCGGGAAGCGGGGCCCGCTCCCCCCCCCGCCCCATCCCTCAGTTCATTCCCTCAGGTGCAGCCCCTAAACTCGAGCACAAGAAATGCCCTCAGTGCCAGCCGACTGATCCGTCCCTGCCCTATACTCACAGTACTGTTAGTAATTAAAGCTGATTTCACCAATAACTCTGCAAAGGTACCTGCGTGCCTCAACATACTTGAACTGCCTCTCACACTGTTAATAATACGCCAGGATCAGTACGTCGTGTGTTTCTAAATGCACATCTAAATGCCAGAAACTTTGTTTCTTTTCAATAACAAATGTCAAAGTAGAGATTGTTATTTCTCCCCCTATTCCCAGCTGAGTGCACTGAGTGGATGAAGGAATTCCCCTCATTCAAGCTGTTCAGCTACTGCTGCCTATGCTTCAGCTTTGCCACCGATCAGTCTGCCCTGTCTTACCTCCTGCACAACCCAAGACCACTGTCTTTCCTTCTGTTACTGGAATGCACGCATTACTTCTAGCTGATGTGGTTTTTTCACCCCTCATTCAGTGTATCTGTTCCCAGTTTTACTCACCTGAAGCCAAAGAGTTTATGTCACAGCTAGCCAGACAATATAAAAACAGAAGCAGAAACCCCAGGCAAGTCAAGACCAGCATAATTTCAGTCCCGTTCCCAGTTCAGAATTCCTTGCAGGAGCTGTGTTGGACTACAGCAGAAGTGGAACCAGTGTCCTTAATTTAGTTTTGTTACCTCATCTAGTCCTTACTTAAGCAAAACCATATTGGCCCTAGCTGCTGTGCTAACATTGGCGACAGCTGCTAAAACCAGTGTCACCTGGGCTGCCTCTGAAAGTCCAACCAGACCAGAAGCCCAGCAGCTTCTCTCTAAACTGTGGGAGAAATTACATTGAGAACGTTAACTGAGAACACAGGTTCATCCAATTCTGTACAGACCTTTTTCCTGTCTATTAATACAAACCCAGAGATAAGGCTAATGAAGTTAGGTGTTTCCTGGATGATTCTATGTGACCAAAAAACAGGCTTCAGAAGGCGGCTCCCTAGCAAATCCAGAACTTCAGATACTCTTCTATTTTCCACTTCTGTTGCCATTAACTGTGACTACTATTCTGAGCCACTTGACCACTGTCTCTGATGGCTTTGCTGCAATACCCATTCAGTTTAGGTGCACTGTGTACTCAGGATAATTAATAAATCTGTACCTTTAAAGGCTGAATCTGTAACATCAAGCCTTACTTAGTTTCCCCATGAAGGAAATGATGGTTATTTGTGGCGTTTTCCTAGTGTTGTCACATGTTGGCATAGCAAGTTTTCTTTTGGCACCAAACACTGCTTGGAACTATCTCTTCCCTCTTGCATCATCACTTCAGATCAAGAGCCTTGTCTGACATTTGAATGGCTAAAGCACGTGTTTCAAAAAGTTGAGAGAAGTTAGAATATTGAAAAGCAAATATTCAGTCTTCAGTTTTCATCTCAGTTCCTTCTCCCCCACAAAATACAACCAAGTGAGAGTATCTTTGTATTTTCCACTTTTATACAGAATTTTTCTTCCCAACTGAGTAACAAATACTCTTATCTATAATAAAAAGGTAATGGTCTCCCCAGCACAGCCTTATATAGTTCTTTGAGTAGAATCTCTCTCTAAAAATAGAAATCTCTTTGACATTGAAGCTCCGGGCAGCAAGGAAACTGTTGCATTTCAAGCTGAAGCTTTTGGAAAGTGTGCTCTGTATTTCCTTTATGAGTGTCCCTCAAATGTCCAGAATGCACGACCTGTCCTGTCATGAACTTTGAGCAAACAAGATTTTATTTGTAGCTGATGCTGTTGCAGCAATACCTTCTCAGAAACAAGCAATAAAAAAAGATGCAGCACTGGCAAAAGGTGCTGGATTTACAGCTCTGCAAAAATAACACTCTTTCTGTCCCGCTCCCCCACCCCCAGACACAACTGCCAGCTTTTCCCAGACTGCCTGACGGGGCAAGATATCCTGAGTTAAGCCCAACACTTGCACTGAGGACAACAGGACAGACGAAAACAAACAAACAGAAATCTCACACATCAGGGCAGCAGTTTTTCCAGTTCTCAGGCAGACATTCCTCCTGGGAATACACAGAAAGGGAAGGGCAGGGGGAACACAAATCCTCTCCATCCAGCTTTTGAAGATGTTGACAACTTGCTCTTACTAAAGTCAGGGACAGAACAAGCCAAGTCTGCCAGCATGCCTGAATTGGAGACTGTAAGAATAGGAGGTCTAATTCCTGGGAGCACTAAGTCCAGGAGCATTAAACAGAGCTCAGCACCTCTGTGTCAGACTGGCCTCAGACACAAATGTGCAAGGGCAACAGCCACAACTGGACTATTGACATGGGAGCCAGAAGTCTGGCTCAGCTTCCACAGTTACTGTCTGAATAAAACAGCATTTCCTCAGTGTTCTGACTACTACTATCCATTTGCCATGCCAAAATAGTTCTTCTTCCAGCACTGTAATATCCCCCTGGCAGCATATTTAACATGAATTTGAAAGTGCTGGTATTTCCAAATTATGAAATATAAGTAAATACTGATCTTAAAATCTGAATGAAGAGATGGTAGAATGATGATTCTAGCCTACCTTGGGAGACATTAATTCTTCATTCAGCCTTCAGTTCCAGGGCAGGTCTCATGCTCTACTTGTAAATACTTAGTTTTTATTCTGGTTGGTGCCACACTGGAATTCTGATACATGGCTTACACAGGATTTTATTTAAGAGCTGAAAGGCAGACCATGATTACTAATCTCTATGTCAATTTTATGAAACCTGCACAAATTGTTACATGTGTTCAAGGGTTGCCTTCACAAGAAAGGATTAAGGGGGTGACAAAGTGATCTTTTCAGTAGAGATACTTATTCCTATTTATAGTTCTCTTTGGTTAAAGCCACTTCAGATTAAGCCACTGGAAAAGAAGGATGAATTCTTGTGACCCTTTGCATCAATCCATCTATGACCAGTTTAGAGCTTGATAAAATTGATAAAATTAAAATCAGGCAAATTCCAAATATATTCTTTAAAAACAGAGACTCAGATAAGGAAATCTTCATGGCAGATTATGGACTTTAATTTTTTGGTTAAAAGCACAGGTTAAAAAACTTGTCCGTTGTTGTTGCCCAGGTGGGTGAGAAAGCCTACAGAGCGAATACTTCTGTCTCCCAGTTCCCTGGAGATTTTGGAAACATCTCTCAGGATTCTCCAGCCACCATTTTCCCCATCATGAGGGCTGCCAGCACAAGCACAGAAACCTCATCTCCTCTTCTGGGAGGAGAAGTAGATCACTGACCTCCCCTGGCAGGCTTTGATATCCTTAGTGTACATCCACCCTCCAAGCCATCATTGCTCCTTTCCTGGCCACCAGGGAGAGGTGAGGCTGATGAACATCCAAATTTCCTGATGAGTCACAAAACAGGAGCTGTCCAGGACAACAGCCAGGCAACACTGGAAGGCCTTTACATGAACCTACGTGTTGGCGCTCACAAAACATTCACCTGTTTTGGCAGAGCTTTTCCTCCTAAACATCAAGCTGGGTTGGCCTGAGACTGCCTCAGTTTTAAAAGGTTGTTTCAAAACACATTTCAACTACACCCTAAGCACAAGGGATGCTAAGGAAATTAAAAGACCGATATTTGATTCTGCATGCTTTCTTTGACTGTTTAAATTGGGAGACTTGTCTGAAACTCTATTTCATGGTTAAAGCTACTAGTCAACATAAATTTATCCACTACCTGTCAAAGATATGAAGAATCGAGCGATTAGAGAAATGTCAAGGAAGAGTGAAATTTCAGTGGAACAGGCAGTTTTGAAGTTTGTCAGTAAGAACTTTCCTGGGAAGTAGGGAAGCTTGAATCTAGCTGACTTACTTTGAGAAGTGAAAGGAATAGATACAGTTCAAGAGAGAGCAACATGGTGGAGGTTTCATGTGAAACCCTGGTAAACAAAACTAGAAGCTTTCACAGAGGACCATTTTCTTTAGACTAATCCTAAATTTTATTTAGTAGAACAGCCCAGCTAAAGATGACTACAAGCAATGGGAGCTGGAACGCAGCCCCTGTATAGAGCTCTCAGCTGAGTTTGTGCCACTGTTTGATTCATGCTTCTCCAATGACTTGGAACAGTGTGCTTTCTTGTGAAGATTATTTGGCATTGAGCACTTTGCTTGTGTGTAACACAATAACTGTTTAATGTATATTATCTAGATGCTGCGTTTACCAGATGCTCATGTTACTTTGTTTCTTTGAACAATCTCTCTCATTTGTGCTAATACAGCCACCAGAGCCCCCCTACCCCATAATCTGAGATCTGGCTCAGTTGTGCTGAGCTTTGTACACACAGAAAGCTCCCACAATAAACACAGTGCCACTGCTTTCTCCACTGGGAGTGAAGCAAAGCTTCCAGTTACCTCTGCATGATCCTGCTGGTGTTGACTAAATTGCTGCCTCAGCAGTGAGGCAAGTAGCAAGAAATACATCACTGCGCACACATTTCAGGATAACCTTGACATCATTGACAGTGATAGCTACAGCCCTCACTGAAACAGAAACCTGTAAGGTGGCATTTGTTCCTTCTTGCTGCCTTTGCTATTCCTTTCGGGAGGATGATCATATGCCATGCTCGTGTATTTGCAAGCTCATGACATAATGTTAAGGGATTGTAATAAACAATACCATTTTGGGGAATGGACTGGGGAGACTGAACATTTTAACTGTCACTGGAGTAGTTTTGCTTTAAGGATTAAATGTGTTGTCTCAAATCCAGATTTGTAATGAGAACCCTCCTGTCTTTCCTTCTCTGCCTGTTCCCTGTCCCCCCTGCATGAAGAGAATTTGGGCAGGTGACCAATGGAGTGAAAATGAGACAGGGGAGCCACACAGAACACAGTAATTGATACATGATATGAAGCTAGGAATGAGTGGATTTGACAAAGTGCACGCTAGTAAACGGAGTGGCTCATTTGCCTGCCAGTAGGATGGATTTGTAGCCTGTGTGTCACTAAGAAGCCAGTCATCTCCCCTACTCCTACCACCCCAAAAAACCCTCATGCCCCTTGTGTACCCCCCAAAGGTTGCTTAATCTGAAAGGCCGGTCACAAGTCAAAGCATCAAATTACACAAACATGCTTTGGACTAAACTGGGGAAAGTACAAAGACCTCCAGCAAACTAATTCCTTTTTTTTTTTCCTTTTTTAATAAACTGAAGAGTTTAGTTACTTCTCACATACCTTTGCTGTTTTCTCCCAGCAGCAACAAGTCTAAGCTAGAAATGTTCTTTGTAACAGTGTGCATATATTATATGCCATCATTCTCTTAGCACCCCCAGAAGGTAGGTCCTTTCAGGTGGCAGGTTTTGCTTTTTACCTTTCATTTACCTTGCTTTGACTGCAATTTTGGTATAAGAAATGTGACCCTTTTTCTACTGGAAACACCCAGGGCCTGATCTTGGCACCATACAAATACTACAAGCATATTGCTGTTCCTCTACTCTCTCAGTGACAAGAGCTCAGCCCCAGATTAGGCAGTGGATACACTCACCACAAGAACTGTCTATTGTAGCACTTCACATGTTGCCTTCAAGTGTTCAGCAGCAGATAATAAAGACATTTTAAATCTCTGCTTATTCTCCCTTAACCTTATCACAGAAATTCTCATCTCCAGGACATAAAGTATACTGCAGTTAAAGACTTTTGATTCTACCTTTATACTAAAGCACTCAGTAAAGGTGCACTATTTTCTCAATCCCAAAGAAGCCTTGACAATTCAATTATCTCTCTGCGTGGGGAGCAGTGAGAAGGAAGAAATGAAAATGTAGCTACAGCATTCATGGAGAGATCAACGTTGGTTAGGACTTAAAAATAAGGCAGGAAGCACACAGCCAGCCATTGCTCAAGCAAGGCAAGAAGAAAAGGGGAATAGAAATAGAGCAGACGATGTACATCTACCCTACTGAAAAGCAATGGCATCATTCCTCTCCTTGCCGCATGGTCCCCAATGGCAAAAATTCACTGTAAAAATGCAAATCAGCACCACATTTTAGTTTTGACACATCATCTACAAGTACGCAATAGTACACCCCAAGAAAGGCTATGCACTGGATGTGTTGTACAAAATGAACAGCAGACTTCAAGTGCTGTGCACCCAAGCTCACTGTTGGGAAATCTGCTGCGTCGCCAGCATACCAGATCAATATTTCAGAGGTCATTACCTCATCCCTTCTTCAGCTGCTAACTTTGGATTTCTGCCAGAAAAGGGCAACTACCAGTAAGATGATACACCAGTACATTAGGCAAGGCTTTTGGGAATTTGAGCAGGCTTTTCTTTTCACTGAGATCAGTCTGCTCTCTGGGTACAAATGGCACAAATGCTCTGTCAATATATAAATGGCTAAACAGGTTCTGTAACCCTCCCATGACAGAATGTGCAAGAAGATGTACCAAAATGCATTTGTCAAATAGACACTGAAGAGAACTGATCTTTTATGTAAGTACTTCTGATGTTGTGGGAAGGAGGAGACAAGAGTCACCAAACTGATCCAGAATCAAGAAATGTGATTTCACATGTACAGTGCAGCAGAAGAACTGCAGACAGAGTTAATCAAAAAGTAGACTAATAACTACCTGGTACCATCTCCCCTCTACAAGAATGTCCCATGAACTTTTACATGAGCAAACCAGGATTGAAATTCTGCTTTAGCTGTGAGTTGCTAAGTAAAGCCAGAACCTTTGCCATGGGATGAATGGATTTTAAAGTTAAAAAGTACCTTTGTTTAGTGTGGCTTGGCATCCTAGATCTCCTGTTTGCCATAAGCTAATACAATCTTACACCAGTGTTCAATTTTTCCAGTGATGATCTTAGCGATAATCAGTGGTAGCACCCCCATGCGTTCAAAGTGTGATATCCTACCTCCCCTTCTGGAAAGACTTTTTGAACATTTAGTAACAAAACTATGTGTGGACACATTAACTATTTTCTCCTTTGATGTCTCTAATGTTATTTTGTCTCATAACCCATTTAGAAATACAATTACCTTTACAGACAGACATGAAAATGGATGTCTCTAGGAGCTTTCCCGTAAGACCAGAAGGAGAAGAGTACTGAACTGCCCAATTCCCCATATCCTTATCCTGGTACGGGGAAGAATTTGCTGAGAGGAAATATTCTGTGCTTACCTTACAAGCCAAAGATACTTCATTATTCAAAGCTTCCTCTCAGGAAAACAATTTGGGAGATAACTTAGAAGTATCTTTGTTTAACCCAGTTAATTAGCAGGCATTTTGCATTGTCTCACGAGTCTTACTGTGTAAAAAATTGTAACTATACACAATCCCCAAAGGAGTGGACATAGAGACTTCAAGGTAAAATATAGAAAACTACTTTATACTCATACTATCTCTATTCATATTATCTATATTTAGAGTAGCTAAAGTCACAGCACTTGAGCTTTAGCTCTGGGGCAAGGCTCCTCACTGAATTCCCATACATTCAGAGGAGCTGGGGAGGGCTTGGATGTCACAATCCCAGTGAATTTGCCCTGTCTGGAGGTTTTACATTGTGACTTTTATCCTGACTGATTCTGAAAGGAGGTAACTTATCTGGTAGAGAAATTCAGTCCAGAGAGGATGAGAACTGCAATCATCTTGATGCAAACTCACCTCCAGGCAGCACAGATGCAAATAGCTCAAGCCACATTATGCAGCAGACTCATGCTCAAGTATAGGCATGGCTAATGAAAGCAGACTAAAATTTGGTATGCTGGCTCTAAAGAGGCCCTCTGTAAGAGTAAAATGCATGCAGCCATGGTGGAGTCTGTATACAGAATACATACACCCAGGTAGGTCATCCCACTACAACTCCAGTCAATGACACTCTTATCTCAATAGAATTTCACCCATTTACTCAAAATGCAATCCTTAAGCTTGAGCCCTGTCCTGCCAAAAATGCCTTCAGCGTAGACCAGAACCTGGTATTTGCAATGAATTTATGTGGATGCAAAGCCCAGACAGGAGTTCTAGGCAAGAATATTTCCTAATTATACGGCTTTTTAAAACCTCTCAAGGACTTCCTCAACTATGCTACCATTAGTTAAATCTACAAGTGGCTCAAATTCCCTTCCTGAAGATGTGATGACTCTTTCCTGTCTGCTTATTGCTATCTGTCTACTGACAACTACTTTCCCATTATATACATATTAAAATTAAGAACACACAGGTCTTCCAGTTTTCCTCATGTATGGGCACTTTTTTCCTTAAAACTCATTATTTATACAGCCCACACTATAACTTGTGATGGCGATGCTTGGGGATAGGGAAGAGAGCGTTAAGGTAGAAATAAGTTTGGATGTTCTCATTGTAAACCTGACTTAAAACCCACCCAGAAACCATGGAGAAAACAAGGGGATGGGAGCTTGTCCCTTCTTCACCTCCTGTGATTTAGCAATAGCAGTGTTTACTAGCCTGGAGTCTCCGAGCTATTTAAAGGATCTACAGAGATCCCTAAAAAAACCCAAGCACATCAGGAGGTAGGCTTAGCTTACTGTACAGTCCTTCATATCTAAACCCCAAAAAGCTCACTTACTGAAGGCTACTTTTCTGTCTAAAGGAATCCTGCATGCATAACCATTGCAAAACAAGGCCCTAGAGCCTTACTTATAAACTGTGGCTGAATTATGCGAGTTGTAGCTTCATTTTTAATTCCCTAACTTCATACAAGTCAAACAACTAATACACTAACAAGTGTCCCTTAGTGCTTCTGCTTCCTGCTCATAGCAAAGCACTGTACATCGTTCATTTTATTAGAGTGATAGATAACTTTTAAATATATTTAAATACTTTTACCAGCCCCTGACTTTGCTGTCAGGGGTTTATAATGGAAGGGTTTATAATGGAAGAGATGAAGTGCTTTTTTTGGTGGGTTTTGGGGTTTTTTTAAAAATACTGTCTCCAGGAAACACTGGTCTTTGATCCCTGATCCTGAACTTCATGACTAACACTTAGCTAATCAATTAATGAGAAAAAATAACTTCTGGAAAGTATGAGCTAATGTCTGATAAAATTAAACTAAGTAGTGAATATATTAATTTATTTATGCTGGCCTCAAATATATTTGAGAAAAACATGCTAGCCAGATAAATTTATTGCAGCAATCAACAGGCAGGCCTTTAACTGTGGTAATACTGATTTGTACTTAGTTAAGTGGCAAAGCTGAGTTCCACTACACTTTGTGTACTTTCACATGTACTATGATTTGCCACTTTGTCAGTAAGCAGAATACAACTTTCTTTAATTACATAGATTTTGGATCACTTCATCACGTCTCCTGTCTTTTCACTTTGAATTGCCACCTCCTTTATGGCCAGGACTAGGTCATATTGAAGTCAGTTGACTTCTTGTTATTTCTGACACATAACGCCATTCAACTTGGATTTTTAACATAATTATACTTTCTGTCAAAATTAAGGTAACTGACCATATTAAAGAAAAATAGACTTAGAAAAATCAGAGCTGTATTCAGGGTGTCAAATGTTAGAAGTGTAAGTTGTTTCTTTTAGGGAAAAAAAATTACGTATGAAAGCAGTGTATCAAACACTTGCTGCTTTAATATTAGTATGAACATCAAAAGAAGAAGCAGAGTCTCCCCACTCCCGCTTTCCTGCATAGTGACACCTGTTTTCTCTGCTTCTTTACCATTTCATATCTCTGGAAATAGAACAACTAAAAAAAACCTCAACACAAGGCACATTTAAACAAAGTCACTCTATTAGTTAATTGTTAGAGTTCTATAGAGAAAGGGTACTAATCCCAATATTTAGGTTAATGATTATTTTTAAAAAGCTACTTAATAGAAATTTCTTAAACACATTTCTGCAGTACTGATAATCAAAAGACATGAAAGGGCACAGTTTGCTACTGTAGTAAAAATTACTGCATTAAAATCTGGCTAGTTGTTGGGTCTGAGAAGGTAACATTAATCTAGGGAATCATTCAAAGTAGTCAAAGGACATGTTCTTGTTAGGCACCCTTCACCTTTTGGTACTAATGTTTAATCACCAGTTTAAAAGAAAACACAAAGTCACTGCTGGTAAAGTTTGTAGCTGACATAACTAAAGTAGTAAACAATAATAAGGATGGACAACTGATCTACAGAAGTCCCTTGCCCAGTAAGCCTTGCTATTTTGGACAACATATTTCATCACAGCAAAACACAAGGCCAGCCACCAAAGACCCAAACCTAACACTGAGGACACACAGGTAAATAAGGTTCACAGGAATCAGCTTTGAGCCTTGAGGGCCAACAACAGCTCAGATGAGGCTTCAGGAGTCAGACAGGATATTCACCTGAATAGGCTCTTCCAGAGGTGACCCCACAATGAAAGAAACTACTCTGCCTGTATGAGCAAGGGGACTGAAATGGCAGGGAAGAATATTTCCACTACTAAATTGCCATTCCAGTGGCAATATTTCCTGTTCTGCTGTTCAAAAGCTGCTGTCAAACTGAAAAAAGGATCAGTAAATAATTTTGAAAATAACTCACGGTTTGGAAAGCTTGCTTTAAATTCAGAATTTTACTGTGCAAATTATGTGTATTTTAAACCTACATAAATCTTATTTTATTAGATAAAATTTTAGACTAAATGGACTGTGCTTATGCTCATATTGCTCATTTTCTGAGATTGGTTGCTCAGTCAGGCTATACCTGATGCGCAGCACTTAGACACACATCCCAGATAAAGTTGTGTACTCCAAGCTCCAGAATAAACCAAAGTCCAGGATAAGATTAAGATACACATCATCCTTCCCAAAAATCACTGGTAAAACCAAGATGATGAAACATCCTAATAATTTTTTGTTGTGCGATTAGAGAACTGGACTGCAGAGTGTCCTCAAGTCCATTTGCCTCACTTTAAACTACAACTCACTGACCTTGTTACCAGGTTCAACATACCTCAACTCTGATCTGCTTATTATAGGGCTCAGACATACACCCAAAATCATCAGCTGGTCAGCTGAGCCCCAGTTGTTGTCTGTGCATCCACTTGCAGCCACAACAAGTAGCAGGTGTATCTACTCCAGCTTTTCAGCTTTACCGGGATAACATTTTTTGAAGCAAATGTCTCTGTTATTCCTGATTTACCGTATGTTGCTTCATAGCATGGAACAGTTTTGGGTTGTACAAACTGGAGTGCTTTCAGATTAAATCAAAGGAGATCTAGTTACTTGGGAAGGAGTCTCCAGTTGGATAGGAGAAGGAGACTTGATCTAGTTTAAATTAAAAGCACTACACCATACACAGAATGAGGGCTGGGCATTCCCATTCACTTTCTCTAAAAAATACCCCTTTTGCCCAGACTAACATGAGCACAGCCACTGTGTATCCATCCATTTATTCCTTTTTTACTGGTTAAGAAACTGACTGGAACTGTCATGTGCTGTAGGCATCCATGGCTACTCCAGCCCCAGCAGCATCCCACAGGCACCACCAAAGCTCCTATCCCACACTTTACCCACATACCTGTGTCTTTGGGAGGTGATCTCTCACCAGGCCAGCACAACACCCAGACCTTGCTCACTCACAGTTTCCACCTGAAGTGTTCACAGACCCTTCTGAACAGCCTCTGGACAGCCCCCAGACCCTGCTGCCTCTGAACTGGTGCCAGGGGGTCCTGGATCTTCTGTGGTGCTCAGATAACAGCAAACATCCAGGCTAAGTCCTTCACATAGCAAGTTTCTCCTAAGTTTAATATTTCTGTGGATATGAGGAATTGCTCAGGACTTGACATTTTTATCAGCAAAGGGCACTCCTGATAGTGAGAAATTCTGGATACAGGAGAGGTCTGGAAATAAAAAGAAATTACATACTTCAGGTACATTGAATAATAAAGAGTCCTGACTGAGGGGGAACAGGAAAGCAATAGAGGCAGCACCAGCTGAAAATGGGGTGGAGCTCTTTGAGGTGCCCAGTAGCAGCTGGTATCTTGACAGGTTCAGCACTAACAGCACCAGCTCAGTTTTCCTATGTTATGCTGGTATTGCAGGCATTACAAAACTAAGAAAATCTTTATAAACATATTATTCTTGTAGTGAGATCCTACTCAAAAACTTTATGCAAAAACCCACTTCTTCTTAAGAAAAGCTTCAAGTGCATAGGAGAAACAAGTACCTGAGAAAGCCAGGGCTGCACTATGAAGCAAGAGCAATCACTGGTTTTTTAAGAATCTCTCCTGCTTTACAGCCAAATATGCTTTGCTTTAAGTTCCCAAGAACTGGATAAAGGTTTCTTACTGTCCTCTGTGTGACCAAGTTGTATTTCTGCTAACAAAGACAGCTTTTGTTTCCCAGTGGCCTCCTCAAAGGCTTACTGCCAAAACTGCCTTTGAGAGAAAACTGTCCACTGAATACATTTTACCAGGAAGATCTTTCTTTCCACAAATCTTCTTGGAATTTTGTTGTTGTTGTTCTGGGTGGGTCTTTCTATTTAGTATTTATTTATTTTTATTATTTTTCCCAGAAATCTGAAAAGTCTCTGTTTACATGAGTAAATTATTTATTCTTTTTTGTGGGTTTCCAGTGAAAACAAATAAAGCCAGAAACAATTACAGCTTGCCTGGCAAAGCAGTCTACGTATTGTTGAGTAAGCTGCTGTTATGCTGAGGTTGAAATAACACAAATGATGATGGGATATTCTACCCTAGCAGCAACCTGCCATAATTTTTCCCTGAATCTGCCTTGCTGATTTTCTTCTTCTGAGTGCTCTGTCTTCCTTTTTATTACCCCAACAGAAGCACCAAAAAAACCAAAACAAAACAAAAAAACACCAAAAAAAAACCCACCAAAAAACCAAACCCAAACCAAAAAAACAAAACCAAAAAAAACCCCCAAAAAACAATACTGAGGTGATTTTATACAGACATTGTTCAAATTTGGAAGGCTGATTTTTGTATGAAGTTCCAAATATCAGAATTGTGATCTCTCAATAATTCACAAGGCAGAAAAATGGACTGAAATGATCTTTTAAGATCTTTGAAAAGAAAATCAATCCCCTTGTCTGTTTTTTTTCTTTTTAATGCTTCTCAAACACTAAATAAAGAAAGAGAAACAAGTGTTCTCGCAATCTAGGTATCACATTATACTATTTCAAAGTTCACAGGTTTCTATAATGGATGTTTATAGATTTTCTGAAAAAGGGTCACTCAAAATTCTTCATGGCATCTACATTAAATATTTATGTTCAGGTCTAGGATGTCTTGTAAAATTTTAATAGCATACCCTCCTATTTGAAAAAAGACAGTAACTAAATCTCCACCCAAATCCTAGCTCATTTATGAAGCAAAACCTCTAAACACTGTCTAAAGTGTCATTTCTTCCCAAGGCACAAGGATGTTTATGCTCTTGTCTAAGGGGAGATAAACAGAGCAGCATACCACTCCATATTTGTAAATGTTAACTCTGCAAGGTAGAAACTGGCTTCTGTATGCACCAGGCTGCTGTTCCTTCACTGCTCCAAGAGCCATAATATGACATATGGGAATGTGTAAATCAAAACAGCAGAGATAGATGTGGTGGCCCTGCCACAGAAAAACGTGCAGTCTTACTCTTTGTGCGCCCCATCATCCTGACTCCAAGGAACTTCCTTTCTGAAATGCATCTTAGGTACCAGCCCAGTGGCTTAATAGAAAGTTTGGGACAGTTCCATGAGTCTGTGGGCCAGTTCTACCCTCAAATCTGGAGTATATCAGAAGTAGCTTCCTTACAGTTGGTAGGGACTGGCTCTGCCACTGTGAGTGTGGTAGAACTATGCTACTTCTTTAAAAATTTTCAAGAAAACACTATGAGAATTAACAAGGATAACACATTGAATCAACAACTGGATATGGTATAAGGCCAAAGTACTCACACCAACAGGTAGCAGATTGAGATCAAAGAATCCAAGGCCAGCCCTTTTATGTGTATGTGTCATTCTAAAATAGACTCCTGCAAGAATCCTGGTTAATATAACACACTCTTTGCCAAATACATACTTTAAAAATAGCAGTCAACTGTACGGCATACCTTGAGTGGTGTTAGAGCTGTCTAAGTTTTGTTATACAAAGACTGTGAGAAGTTATAACACACTGCCAGTGGAAAAAGAAGAGAAACAGCAAAAACTGAGCTGCAGAGGATTCTTGAATGAGAACTTAACAGGGAGGGTTAGACCATAACAGGCGTGCCTTAACTTTAATAAATCAGGGCACTTACTCACATGACTAAACATGGATTTAGGATCTCCAGGGATGCAGATGTTTATAGTTTGGGGACTAAAGCTTCAGTTGGGCATCTAAGGAAATGTAGATATTGACACTCTGCCCAGAGAGGCCTGAATTTACACACTCTTCTTTTACAATCTCAGTGCAGATTTCAGCTTCTAGTAGTCTTCATTTTCAGAGAAACTAATGAGAGTTTATTGCATTTCTGCTCAACTGTGATCAACTGATTGCTGTCTGTACTAAACTTCTGCGTCTCCCAGTTTTAAAAGAATCAACCCAGCCTGTTTGACATCTAGCTCACAAGTTCATTAAAGCAGAAGGTTTTGTATTTTACTGACCAGAACAATATTAACCTCAACTGAGACAGGTTATTAATTTGTGTTACCACCAATTTGTTTATGATCAATATTACTGATCCTTTTGTACAGACAAAAGCATGTTGAGGACATGGTTACTGCTGTTCTCAGACAAACATTAATTGTGTAATTTGGAATTTGTTTTTGACTCATTGTAGGTTCGCAGCAAAAGCAAAGCAGCCAAGGCTGGACTGTGCGAGGGGGATGAGGTGGTGTCTATCAATGGCAAGCCTTGTGGAGACCTAACCTATGCTGAGGTCATCGTTCTGATGGAAAGCCTGACTGACGTCCTGCAGATGCTTGTCAAGAGGTACAGGAATGCTCAGGATGCTTTGGTGCAATTCAGTGAATCACCTGGAAAATGTTGGCTTTGAACACACTCCTTTTGCAGCCTTATACTGAGAGGTTCTGATAGTCCTGTTGTTAGTGTCTGTAACGCTGCTAGGATGGAAAAGGGAGGGAAGACAGAGAATTTGAGCTGAAGGAATTAATGTATATACTTTGAACAGCAGCGGTCAGGCACAGAATTAATAGTACAGTCTCCAAATATAAGTATTAATACTTGCAAGGTGTTCACTACCATATATGCATATTGCAGAGCCTTGAGTTCAGTTATTCTCTCCACCCCTTTGAAGCAGTGAAGTGCTGTTATTCCCCATAGATATGGAAGTGAGGCTTACAAAAAACAAAGGCTTTATACATGGACAAACTGTGTTACACAGATATGCCTCGATGATGACATGGCAAATGGTCTTCTTGGGTGGCAAAATGTGTTAGTAGTCAGGAGGAGGAGAGGGCCTGGAAGTCACAAATTCTATTTCTGTAGCTGTTATCACCTCACTTGATGAGGTGGGGGAAGTCACAGCTCTCTGGGTTTCAGTTTCTGCCTTTGTAAAATAGTGAGAGGGAATTTCAGTTTTCTTTGAAAATGCTTTGAGTTTCTTAGAGCAGAGAAGCTTCATGCAAACTTGCAAGCAGGCCAGCTCACTGAACATCAGTCTATTCCAATGCCTGTTCTGTAATTGCCATCAGTGTAATAAATGCAACCTGAGTTCAGAGCCACCTACAGTAAAGCACATTCTCCCCAAACAGTGAATTCAGACAGGATGAACTCTGAATTGGCTTCAGTGGGGGTAAGAAGAGGAAGAAAAAGTCTTGAAACTCCCACACTCCTTGTAAGGACTTAAGGCTTCCCCCAGAGCTACTGCAGCTCCCTCTCACAGGCAGGACCAGGAAAGGATCAGGATTCGTCATGACAGCTAACAGAGCAGCGTCCCTGAAATGGATGAAAACAGGCACTTGTTTCTGGCTACCAGGGATGTCTACACAGCATGTGAAATTCCTCATGGTTCCTGCAACCTGCACAAAGGAGCTTTCTTCAAGTGCCTAGCAGTTCAAAGTAACAATCTACCTTCAAAACAAGATGCTCTCAAGGAGTGCTTATTTTAACAGACATTTTGCATGGCCTGTCTGTTCAGGCTGTTTGGGGCTGAGTAATGGATTAGTGTGACAGGATCAGGGGGACAATGGTAACTGAGGATTAGAGCTTACCTCCCCCAGAGTGCACAGCTCTTGCTCCTGGTTCAACAGGGGACCAGCTGAGTGTTCCTCATGTGATAGCTGCATTCTTCTGTTTTTAATTCATAATGTGACTATTGGAACTGCACTTGTAAGAATGATATTTGTGGCTGACCAGCTGTCCTCTCTTCAGCCATAGAAATAGCTCCACATACTTTGACTCCTGCCTGTTGCTGTTCCATAACTGATATTTCAGTTGTCTGAAGGCCACAGGATGCTGCAGCTGAAAGGGACTCTCCATTGCCCCCGCTTGAATATATGGTGAACATTCAAGGCATGTCCTGAAAATCAGAACCAAAACAGAGTGTTTAGACCACATAATTCAGTGTTTCATGGAATGAAACCATTCAGAAATTTTAAGAAAATTGCAGTTGCTCAGCACTCTGAAAGTGACTAAAATGTTCTAAAGAAACTCACTGTAAGAATTTTTAAATTTCTTCTCATCAGCTCATCTCTCCCAAATCCCAGACCCTGCTGTCAGTATCTTCCCAGGTATGGGAGAATAGACTGAAACACTTCTCTTGCCCTCCCACCTCGTTTGTGGGTACTATCCCTCTCAGCACTACCCCCAGAAGGATTTTTCAGGAAGTGTCTTAGCATCCTTTGAGAGCAATGAGAAGCAAATCCTTCCTCTCCTGACTAGCCACTTCTTAGCAGACACCTCAAGAAAATGCTGGAAATCATGAGGAAAGAATAATTAAAGTGGTATTCCACTGGTGATCTTTTCACCTAAGTGTCTTTTGTTAGCAGGGAAGAATAATTTCCATTGGGAAGCTCCTGGCTGTTCCTGAACTTTTTGCACGAAGGATGCGATTTTCACAGGCACTAACTGTTGACCTAATTCTGCTCTTACAACTCTTACTGGGAGGAAAATTGGGCTTTTAAAGTAGTTTTTAAAATGCTACTTGGTCTTTGATGTCTACCAAAGTTTTCCCAATGCCCTGTAAGCCACAGCAAGTTATTGACCAGCAGCAGTGCCCAGAAAATGCTCAGTTTACAGGATGAGAGGAAAGCAACACCCTGCAGGGCGGGCACTCCCACATGCCATGTGGGGGAGCATCTCACTGACCTTCCCGGCAAATGCTGAGCAGATGGATCTGGGAAACATGGAGAGAGGGGACAGACACTGAAACGCCAGCCTGCCCTCCTCACATCAGTGTTAGCAGCTCCTGGGCTACTGCTGAGTCTGGAGAGAACCTTTCTAGGGGGAAGAAGGGAGTGCTCAGTGCACGCCAGCATGAAATGCACCATGTAGGGAGGAAAACATGAGCCTGCGACAAACCCTGCCACACTGACTCCATGAGTTCTGCTTCCTTCCTGGAATTACACCAGGGCTGTTGTTCCTGCAGGGAGCTGGAAAGGCCCGAAACAAAAACAAAAATTTCACGAAACAGAATATGAAATGACAAAAAGGAAATCATACCCAGTATTCTGCCTTTTGACAGAGGATACACATTTATGTCTATATAGAGTAGAAGTATATCCATACATAGCAAGGGCCTTTTAAGGCGGAAATCTTTCTCTTCCACACAGACAATCACTCAGCTACCAATAAAGGCTAACATTTAGCTGGCCCAGCCCCCAGTCCATATCTTACAAGGAAATGTTTACAGATTTCTGTAATCTATCTCTGCTTGAGAGCAGTACAATTGATCATCCAAATAGCATCATACGATGGGATCCAGCAGCATTCACAAGGAGCTCCCTAAATTAAAATCTGTCTGACCTTCACAAAGCCCCATATGTGATGAAATGGATGTTACTCATTTCGTGTTATTTGAGGCAGACCCAGACTGCCACAGGCAGTAAGCTGCATGCCTAAAAAGCAAGTGATATTGAAGTTTCTTCAGCGCACTGACAGATTTGTTCCTTCTGCTGCTTCTTCCAACCTTTATTTCTAAGGGGTTCCAAAGTTTTAGAATAGCCAGGGCTGCTGTTGATTTCAAAAATCTCCATAGTACTTGATATTAATACTTTACTGGCGACACCTACCACTTCCCTCATTTGAAAAAGTGCTTTGCTACCTTCTAGCAAATAGAAACTCTTAATAACATGCTGCAGCCTTGCTGTATAGACAAGGTTTCTCCTCAAATTAATAGTAGGCAGTATGGTCCAGAGTACTGAAAGAAGCAGCTAAAGAGTATACCAGGTGTCCTTAACACCAGTAAAACAGCCTAACTGAGCCAGAGGACTTAATAGTTTAGAAAAATGAGCTATGCTGAAATATAGTGTAGGTTTCACAAATAAAAATAACATTTTCCAGTTAGAAATAATATATTTTTAAACAAGTAGGAAATACTGTATAGGTTCACTGCCCTTTTATGCTGGATCACTGGAATAGGCCCAGAATATTTTAATTAATCCATGATATATAAGGATGATGATCCTCACAGGAATTCTTTGAATGTGTATTTCAAGTATTTATTTCCCTCCCTCTGATCCTTATCCAGTACTTCTCTATTCCTTAGAGAGTGAATGATTTGGGACAGGAACCACATGTAAGGATGGTGCCTAAAACAGTAGCAGTAGTGGCTACAGAGCCAAAAATTAACCACTCCTCTGGTGTCATGCAAAGTTAATTTTCTCGCGGACATGTGAAATATGAAGAAGTATTGCCTCAAAAGTCTCAGCAGCATTTCTCTGGAAACCCTATGACAGAAATGTGTCTGTGAAAGCACACTGATGTTAAGAATGATACAGTTCCACATTTCAGGTTAGTAGTGGGGTCATGGTTCTACCAGTGTTGTGTAATTTCCCTCTTACTGAACTGCTAAGTTGAAGAATTTTGAAAGATACAAATATGCTTCTATTTAAGACCTCTGCATTGTGGAAAAACTCTTTTATTTAAATGGATCTGCTAGAAGGTACCACAATTAATTAGGGTGGGGAAATGCTATGCAGAGATCGCCTTTGTAACTGTCTATTTACAATGGCTGTGCTTACAGCAGCTTAATTTCTTGAATTGTTTATCTATGTGCAGATCCTCCAGTGGAATAAATGACACCTTGAGTGCTGAAAGAGAAAATGGGAAGCACAAGAGCATAAAAACTGAGGACTATAGGGAGAACACCACACTGCAAATGAACACAGCGCAAGAGATACCCCATGGAGATTTGTGCATCACAGAGATTTACAGTGGGACTCACCACGGAGCAGCAGAAAGCAACACACACTTTTCTGAAACAAAGCAAGAGACCACACAAAGCCACAGAATTCCTCCTAAAGTGATAGGAACCCCCAAGGTGCTTGTGACAGATGAGGCTGCTTTCAGAGGGACGGCAGAAGAAAGGCCAGGTGCTATGGTTGAGCTGCAGTTGTCCCTCTCAAATGACGTGCACAAGGCCACCAATGCTCCTGCTGTGACTCTGTTGGGGGCAGAAAAGTGCCCCCCTCCAGGCAAAGGACCCGGTGCACCACAGGACGGGAGCAGCCCCCTCATCGCAGTTCCCCTGGGTGTGAAGGAGGGCAACATCCAGTGGTCAAACAAAGTAGTCCAGTTTTCTAGCAGCAAAGAGGTCAAGAGGATCCAAGGTGCAGTTCCATCTATCCCCAGGGTGGAGGTGATCCTAGACTGCTCAGACAGGGAGAAGGAAACACCCAGGTCTCAGTCTGAAAGGGGGTGTGTTGATTCTCAAGTAGAAGGAGGGCAGTCAGAAGCACCTCCTTCCCTCCTCTCCTTTGCAATCTCACCAGAAGCCACAGAGCAGGGAGAAGACAGCAAGCACTCGGAAAAGGATCACAGACCTCTCAAGCACAGGGCAAGGCACGCAAGTGAGTATATCCCATCTAATCATTTGCACTGCCTGAGGGCATCTTTTGTAGCTTTAGATATAATTTCAGGGTTTAGAATGCATTAGAAAAAAAAAGTTTAGAGATTTTTTCTGCAGTTTCCTAACTTTCCCTCTCTCTTTTTCTTTCAAATGATGTTTCTGTTCTTGCTTTATATATTTTTTCAGGGTAATACAATGCTCCTGGTGATGAGCCAAGAGTGTACCCATGCCTTAACTGTGCTGAATAACTTTGCTTAGTAGACTAACACTTTGAAATTAACTCATGACCTGGTCCAACTAAAAATACTTACATCTCCAGAAAGGGCTGAACTCTGCTGGTCTTCTAATGCACATACAGTGGCAATCTGTAAAATATTAAGAAAAAGAGCAAGCTGCTTGCACATGTCTAAGTGAATCCTGTGGATTTCTCCTTTTATAGCAAAAGCTTTGCGTTGTCATTTGCATCATCTAAAACCAAAGCCATGCCACTGCTTTGAAAAGTTAACAAAAAAGTCTAGCAGCAAAGCTTGATGTTGTCTGCAGAAGAGATTTTGACAGACACCAGCATGTGTATAACTGTTACATGATCCTTTTGGTTTTGTCAGCCTTCTCTAGACTGTAAAGTGAACATGTTATTTCTCCTGACTCCCAGACCCAGAGGTCAGCTTCAAAATGTGTCCAAGAAGTTTACATGGAAGCAAACTTGCCACTGGAGCCAATATTGATTAACTGGGTGTATATACGCATTATTAATTAATTAATCTATTTATTTCTTTGTTATTTTATTCATCTGGGACCTTTCTATTGGTTGCTTGCTCCTTCCCAACAATGTGAAGAATCCTGTCTGGGGATTTAGTAGCAGTATGCCAAAGGTGCTTGAATGTGTGCAGTGAGATACTGTAGCGACAAACTATTTCATATGCAGCGCTGGAACTCCTCTGCTAACCCACTGCTAATTCCTCTGGAAGTGTATTTTTAGCATGATAACCATTTGTGTCTCATTGGCAAGTGGATTAGGCAGTTACTTATGCCTAAGTGTCTGTATGCAACCCACATATTTTGGGCATATTAAATGAAGTATGAAAGAAAAGTGCACATGTGTCACATTTTGGCTGCGAAGTCAGAACCAACTGTGGGACTGTGCCTGCATTTCCTAGAGAATTACTTGCAGTGCCTGTCTTAAAAGGCAAAAGTATGAACTACTTTTCACATGATAAACTCTTCTTTCAAGTACAATACAGATCCTGTCCTTTTCCCATGTAAACTATGACAATCTCATGTCTTCTAAACTAGTGGCAGGTCATTATCCTTAGGAACCACTGATTTACTATGTAAATTTATTATTTTTATTATTATTATTATTATTTAATATTACTATAAAATCCTATCTACACATTAGAACAAGTGAATTGCCAAGCATAGGGAATACTCTGTGTGCAGCAAATACTATGCATGCTTTCTGCAAAAATAGAAGTTATAATGCAGCATTTAAGTCTGAACTAGAGCAGAACTTTTATTATAGGTGCTTGATCCCTTGAGCAGATTATTTTTTTGTAAATAATACTCAGACTATATTTACATGAACAGGTAGCACTCTAACAGCAAAGCCCATAGTTTTGGAAAATACCTTCAGTGAATGTTGTAAGGAATTGGAACAGGACTGAGCCAAGGATTTTGTGATTTGGCTCTCCACCAATATGACAAATTCCTGGTTTGGGTACCATGCTCTTTTCTCTTTTATAGATTCTTGTGAGAACCATTCATCCAATTGTGCTGTCATCTGGCACAACAGCAAAACTCCAATTGTCATTAATAGGAGAAGCATCAGACTCCATCTACTGACATGGCTAAAAGGATCATGACTAGAAAACACATGGCATGGCTTTCTTTAATAAGTTTGGTTTATTTATGCCAGAAAAAGATACTAAATAATTTACTGTTCTATTTTCTTTTACCAGAGGCATGCTTTTTCCTTGCAACTATTGATTTAGTCAGGAATAGCTTTAAATTCCAGGCTTTTTGAAGGAAGGAGCTATTGGAGGCTGTCATTCATGAGATTCAGTGGCAGAGTATGAGGAAGGGAAAGCAGCAGGGACACCACCTGACTAGTGTTGCCCCATGAGGCACATGCTCCATGTCCCATTACAAGGAAGCAGTCACACTGATGTCCAGCACATCCATTAGCTTTGCAGCTGCATCTGTTCCTCTTCCACATGACCTGATGAAAACCAGTAGTTTATGGTTTCAGAAATATTGCCATTGATAATCTAGTGAGTACCCTTGAGAAGTTAGTTGAGTCTCCTTGATTCTGTTCTTAAATGTGTATTCACTCTTGCCACAGTTCCAAAATAAATATTCTGTATATGCTGTATCTTATAAAACTTTGGATTTCAGGCAAGTAATGCTTGCTAAAAGACTGAAACCTGCTTTCACTGAGTACCATGGGCAAACTCCCACATCTTCCAAGGGGCTGAAAGCTAATGCTAATATTTTCTGTGTATGTCTTTCTGCATGTATACTTGCTTTTAAATAGCTAATACATAATAGCATACTGACTTTTAGCAAGTTTGCAATCTATAGGTGTAAAATAAACACCTGAATGGCAGAAGCTGCTACCAGAGTCAGAGAGAATATGCTCAGTTTCATTAGGTCTCAGATATCAAGCAGTCATGGGCCTGGCTGGCAGGGACTGGCTGCTGTAAGCCTAGGAACTGTGGTCCAATGCTTAGAAAATACCAGATCAGAAACTGAATAAATACGAAAATATCACCTGCCTGTTGGTGCTGGGAATAAAAATTAAGAATGCTGGAAATAAAGATACACGTAATGTTCTTGTTGAACTAAGAGAGTCCTAAAGAAAGTGATGTAGCCTTTGAACCTGCATGGGTACGTCTCTAAGGAATGCTGGATATGGAATTTACAACACAGCTGATACTGGGAGAAAAACTGGAGTAGAGTGAAATTTCCATAGGAAAGCAAAGAAATGCTTTAATATGGGAAAAGGAGGGACTGGATAAATTTCAGTACAGAAAAATTCATTTGTTAGTCTCCTTGTAATTTTGTGGGCCGCATGAATTTAATGCGCAATTTGATTCTTTCCACAGGGCTCCGAAGAAGTGAGAGCCTGTCGGAGAAGCAGGTCAAAGAAGCCAAATCTAAATGTAAGAGTATTGCACTGCTGCTGACAGCAGCTCCCAACCCCAATTCCAAGGGGGTGTTGATGTTCAAGAAGCGCCGCCAAAGGGCGAGGAAATACACTTTAGTCAGCTACGGGACTGGGGAGTTAGAACGTTACGAGGACGAGGGGGAAGAGGGTGAAGGTGAAGAGGGGGACAAGGAAAACACCTTCGAGGTGAGTTTGCTTGCAACGAGTGAGTCGGAAATAGATGAAGATTTTTTCTCTGACATTGACAAGGACGGGAAGATCGTGACATTTGACTGGGACAGCGGTCTGCTCGAGGTGGAAAAGAAGACAAAAAGTGGAGAGGAGATGCAGACACTTGCAGACAGCACAGGGAAAGGGGCCCTCATGTTTGCCAAGAGGCGGCAGAGGATGGATCAGATTACAGCAGAGCAAGAGGAGATGAAGGCAAACACAGTGCAGACAGAGGAGCACAGGGAAACCACCATGACGGAGAACTTCCAGAAAGTGAGCTCTTCTGTCTATCAATCAAAAGAGGAGGAAATGTCAAGACAGCAGACCTGTGTGAGCAAAAGCTACACAGATGTGAGCCAGAATCACAAGGTGGTACAACAAAATGGCTTTGGCTTAGCACCTGGCACAAACCTCTCTTTTCAGTCCTCTGGAGCTCAAAAAGCAGCATCTTTGAATAAAACAGCAAAGCCCTTCCCTTCCGGGGTTCAAAACCGAGCAGCTGCACCATTTTCACCTGTAAGAAATGTCACCAGTCCCCTTTCAGATGCAGCAGCACCGCCTCCTTACTGCTCTGTCAGCCCACCAGCTGAGGCTTTCTACAGACCTGTCTCAGCTCCTGTGGCCAGCAAGGCTGCCCCGGCCGCGTGGGCAGCCACCGAGCCCACAGAACACATCGCGTCCAGGGATGAAAGGATTGCTGTGCCAGCCAAAAGAACCGGGATACTGCAAGAGGCAAAGAGAAGAAGCACTTCCAAACCTATGTTCAATTTCAAAGATGCACCCAAAGTAAGTCCTAATCCTGCCCTGTTGTCCCTTGTACACAATGCAGAGGGCAAAAAAGGTACCGGAGCTGGTTTTGAGTCAGGACCTGAAGAAGACTACCTCAGTTTGGGAGCAGAAGCTTGCAATTTCATGCAGACTCAAGCATCTAAACAAAAGGCCCCTCCTCCTGTTGCTCCAAAGCCTTCACTCAAGGTGTCTCCTTCTGCTGGTGCTCCAGTCTCACCAGTCTGGTCACCTTCAGCTGCAGCGTCCAACAAGCCTCCTTCTTTCCCAGCACCAGTCTCACCTCAGGCAGCATATCCTGCACCACCCAAATCTCCACAGTATCCTCATTCTCCTATCCATCCCCCAAGCACTCTTAACCTTGCTGGTCCTTTCAAAGGGCCTCAGGCCAACCTGGCGAGTCCAAACCTTGCCCCCAAGTCAACACCAGTCACCCCAAGTGCTGGAGAAACAAAGCCTCCCTTCGAGATGCCACCAGCTATGAGTGGGAAAGGAGCACAGCTGTTTGCCAGGAGGCATTCCCGAATGGAGAAGTATGTGGTAGATTCAGAGACTGTGCAGGCAAACATGGCACGAGCCTCATCTCCAACTCCATCTTTACCAGCTTCTTGGAAATACTCATCTAATGTCCGAGCACCTCCACCCGTTGCTTATAATCCCATCCACTGCCCATCTTACCCTCCTGCTGCTACCAAGCCTTCCTCTAAGGCTGCTGCTGCTACCAAAAGCACAAAAAGAAAGCCTAAGAAAGGTCTCAATGCTTTGGATATTATGAAACATCAACCTTATCAACTCGATCCATCTTTATTTACTTTCCAACCACCTAAGGAAAGCCTTGCTATGAAGCAGACATCGAAGCTGTCCACTTCAAAGCAAACACTGCCTTTACCTACCTACCTTCCACCTGGTGCTGGATCTCCTACAAGGGCCCGGCCTTCTTCGGTGTACTCCGTGCCAGCCTACGGTTCCCAGCCTTTGTTCTCGTCAAATGCCTCTCTCCCAGGAAATGAATCATATTCACCCACAGGCTACTCCGCGTTTTCTAAGCCAGAAACCACCACATCCTCTTTGTTTACTGCTCCAAGGCCAAAATTTTCAGCCAAGAAAGCTGGCGTCACTGCACAGGTGTGGAAGCCATCGGTTATTCAAGAGTAAACCTGGTAGCTGAAACTTAGTGTCCATTTTGCTTGCAGTCACGGGTTTGCAGTGGTCACCTGGCGCACAGACTGTGCCAGTGCTATTCCTTAGCTTACTTAAGAATGTCAGATGTATCACCTCAAATCTGGGTCCAAAATATTTGAACTTTTTAAAGGAAACAAAACAGATAAAAAAATTTAGCACATTTATGCATTTTATCAGGTGCTTTATAGACATGACATCCTGAAATGGAGAGGTACCATTGCGTGAAGTGAGCAGGACACTAGGTTTTTGCTTTAGGACTACAATAACAGAAACAGTAAGCAATATTCCTGGTATGTCAAATTAATAGAGAACACCTTTCTTCCTGTCCCTCTCCCCAGCTGTGTTCTAATTACCTAGGGATTTGAGGACTTTGGTGGTTGTTTTTTTAAAAGAAGTGCCTTATTAACTAATAGTAATATGTATTATTAACATAGCGAAAAATAGACACAGTGTTAGACTCTGACTGATCACTAGCAGAACACAACTGGATAGACCTTTGGCTTGCACAGAGCCCCGTTGAATTCACTCAGAATCTGTCCTGGCTCAAAGGTCCTTCCACAGGAATCTGATTGATCAGCCAGGGGCTTAGCTTGTAAGCTATGTGGATCAGCTGTGATCCAAAATCATGAATTGCCTCTGTGATTTCACAGAGAATGTGCTATAAGAGATGCTGGAGTGTTATGAAGACTAAAAAGAGGTGGAAAGACAGCCGGAAAAATTGTTAAAAATTTCCCATTTTGGGGAAATTTCACATCCCATGTGCAGGCATAGTTTTAGCCAGAGTTTGCCTTGAACCCAGCAAGTATGAGAGAAGCCTGTAAATCAAAATTATTGAGCAGTCAGAGAGGTGAGCAGGGTTTTGCAGCTGCAATGTAATGCACCAGTTTCTTGTGAAAGCACAGTGACTGAAAACTGGAGGGCTACCTATAGTGTAGAGTGCTGATTCTTGCTCCCAGAGTACTCTGTGCCACAGAAATTACCAGTAAATCATGATTATGACCATGTCTTCCTACTGGTCTCTTGTACACACTTTATTATTTTCACTTGGGCCTCTACAATGCTTCTTCCCACTTTAAATCTTTTTACTCTGGTCTTACACTTTTATGTTTTACTTGTCGTATTGGGGACTAAGGATTGAAATACTGCTACTGTGGAAAATTCTTCAGAGCCTGTGGTCTTGAAACGTACTGCATAATCCTGCAGGGAATACAGAGCTTTGCTGAAATCAAGGGGCTATATTTGAGTAGTTTAGCATGTCTTTCATCAGCATCAGTGGTGCTAGGGCTGAAACAAGGTATTGTTTCTCTCAACTAAGGGAATCAAAATCCATCCCAGGTGTGAAGCTAAAGATTAAAGCATAACTCTGTGAATAAAAATGGCAGAATCTGTTGATACATTTGTTTAAACTATCATTCAGCTAGTTACAGACCAGATTATGACCTTGCATATCATAGCAGGGTTTGTAGAACTATCTATCTCGATAAAGAAAACATTCCTGAGTATGAACAAAATCTCCATAGTTTGGTCCCACGACGGTAACTCAAACTGCAGTCAAAGGTGAGAAGGATGCATTTGGTTGCACATGCAGAAAGCAGGCTGAACTCAAAACTCTAATCAAGCCAATAAAAAACACTCCTCTGAATTTCAGACCTCCAAAATTGCACTCTCCCCTTTAAATTTTAGATTGGGATACTGACTGCTTTAGAAGAAAATGACCAAGGGATCCATCTCCCCCTTAAAATTCAGAAAAGTGATAGGAGATTCAGGGAGAAAAAACCTGGAAAACTCAAGAAATATTTATACTGCCTTTACCTGGAAATAGAAAATAGCAATATTTTAGTCCTTTGGAGATCTCCCTTCTACCTTTTTTCCACTGTCAATATCTGTGCTTTTCTTCTATCATTAAACTTGTCCCTTTCCTCTCCGCCTGTTTGTGGCTTTTTTCTTTGGTTTGGCTGCTATTTTTTTGTTTCACTTCCACATACAGACTGCCAGTATGTTTTTGGGGGAAGTCTATTCCCTATGCTAGCCTGATAATATGAAATCTCCTCCCTGCCCTTCCTCTCTCCTTTCCCCTTCCCTTTCCTCCCTCCTTTCTCCCCCTCTTTCCAAGTTCAATCTGGAGTTGCACACACTGTTTTAGGTAGACTTTAAGACACCAGTATGTACTCAGAATAAAGATACCCACCAAAGGTAAGTAGTGCTGTGATAGACAAAGAAATCCAATCAGCCTCATATTGCCATGTTTTTGCTTAGTCTCCTCCTGTAAAGCAAATCTGTAAGTTATAATCACACTTCTGTACTTGTTCATCCCCAAAAGAATATTTCCTTAATGAGGAGATTTATAGCAGCTTTGTTCTTCCACCACGAGTGTTGATATTGATGCCTGTGGCTACAAAACACAGGAGCTTACAAAGTGCATCTATGATGAAAATGGGAATTTTGATCACATTTGGATTCAAATACAAGTATTTCACATGGCCTAGAAAAATGACAGAAGGATTTATAAAGCACCAGTAAGAGTTAAAAACAAAAGTCTCAATGACATTAGTGCTCTTCACTCAGTTTGGATCTTTTGAAAATCCCATTCAAAGCCCAACTCTGAATTCTGTCTTATATACACATCATTCTACATGCATGGGACTTGAATCTGACTTGGCTTCAAGGCTCTTTTTACTGACCAGGTAAGTCTTTAATTCTAATTGATATTTCAGGAGACTGGTCTGCCTAGAGTAACAGGTTTATCCAAGATGTAATCTCTCGTGAAGCACATATTTAGAGGAAAGCTGAGCTGTTCATTGTCACGGGTCCAGACGAAAAGCTAAAGATAATGTCAAACGTAGCTGAAATGTCAAGGAAATGAATGGTTTGTGTAGAAGAGTCATCTGAAATTTCACTTTGAAAGGGCAGTGAGCTTTTGTAATGGTTTTCTGAAAAAGTGATTAGAATTATTTTATATAATATGGCAAGGCTGCCAAGATGCAATTGTCATGTTTACTATGAAAGAACATTTAACAGTGAATTTAAAGCCAGCACTTGTAACAATACTTCCAGTATGTTCACATTAAAAGAGGAATTTAAGTGTTTTATGATGATTTTAACACATTTAATTACAGCACATACTGGAAGTATTATATTGCACCAGTTTTGATCTCCCATTCTATACGGCCTTTTCATAAAAACAGCTACCTCAGTCAAGGGTTTCTATACCTTCAATTTATGATTTGGTTATAAACATCTTGCCATAAAACTGAATTGAATAGTTTTGATTTGGAGATGAGTGGCTTTCAGACAAAAATTTAGAATTTTTGCTGCAAAAATCAAAGACAAAATTTAGTTCTTCAACAAAGAACTACTTAACTTCTCCCCCCTGCTCTAGGGAAACCACTCTTACCATGTTCTTGCCCACCAAAAAATAATATATTATGAAACAGCCAGAAAGAGATTTCAATGACTTTTCCCTGTAGGAACATTTACAGAGTAAACACTACCATCTCTTACAAGTAAGCCTCATTTTTTTTTTGTTTCTGCTCTCTTAAGGAAGAAACAAAAAATAAGAGATTGAGGTATCAGCAGGCTCAAAAAAATTAGGAAATGTGGAGCTTGTGTGTGGTTCAAATAGAAAAATTAGTGCCAAGTGGCAGAGCAGAAATTTTGAGAGAAAATACTACTGGGATTAGAGGGAGGCAAGCTGGGAGGAGAAAACTCCACAAAAACCCAGCGACTACACAGGATAAAATACCTGTCAGGATTTTAAAGTACTGAAGGTAAAAGAACAATCAGCAAGAGGGGCTCACCTATTCTGCATATAGAGACGGCTGACTATTTCCAGACTTTTGTTGAATGTTTTTTTTGTTGAACCCTGATAAAAGATTGTAAGCAGTTATAAAGACAACTTCACACCACATAATATGATCTGGGAGGAGCATTGCTTATCAAGTATCCAGGATGAGACCTCAACAAAGGACCAGCCTGCCCCTCACAGGCTGCTGCTTCAGCCATTCTGGACCAGGGAATGCTCTGTACACTGTGAGGCAGGGGAATACCAGGGAAATGACAACAACTAACACTATGCAAAATCTTTCTCCTTTTTTCCAGGATCCTTTTCCAGATTTGCTAGCTTTAAAATTCCAAACCCTTTGGTTCTAAAAAGATTCCCTCTTCCAGTCTTGCCTTTTTACATGATGCAACTTTCTTTACCTGAAGTCAAACACCCAGGATTCCACTGATTGCTTTGGTGGTTTGGCACGGCAAGTGCAAGCCTTAATTACACAGCTTGGCAAATGGTATTTTATAATGACTCTACTCAGCTTGGAATTGAAACCCTATACGAAGAAGAACTTGACAAGATCTTCAAAAACCTGTGGATTCAGAAGCTCTGAATGAACTCACTGGTGGTAGATCTCTTAGAAAAATATGTGAGCCTGGTCATTTCACGGCACTCTTGGTGCTACCATCACAAATTCCCAGTACCCATGACAACAACTGGCCTTATTTTACAGTAGACATTACTTTTGCATGCCATTACAAAAAGGAGGAGTTGGAATCACCCAAGAGTTATGTTTGATTAGTGGTTTTCAGGCTGGTTGCTTACTAAAGGAAGCACTTCAGGTTCTTTATCGAGTGATTTAAATAGTAGGAAAAATCCTGAAGCTCTATGTTGAAAGGATCTCTATAGATGCAGACTTGAACTCTTCCTTTACAAGCTAAGACAAACCATATGACAGTAATCCCATGGGTTTAATATTTGCTTCCTTAAATAAGGCAGGCAAAGACTTTTTCTTTATGTGCTAATCAAGTTTCCATTTATCCTCTACAGAATTTAAAGGAAAAATCTATTCCTGAGTGTAATGATCTTGACAAACTTTTTAATTGCAGTGCATGTGAAACCTGCACAAACACCTGTGGTATTATAATAACTGCACACTCCCTTAGGCTGAGAAAACTCAGCTATGAGAGAAATAACTTACTGAATTTACAGATTGACTAGCTGGATGAAGGCTTCCTGTGTGGGGAATTAATGTAAATACAGCATTTTCAAACAAGAATCCTGATTATTTTGTACACTTTTAAGACAGAGATCTGTGCGATTCCCCTCACAGTTCCAGGCAATTAAAAGATAAGATGCTATGAAAATAACCAGGCCATTTCTAAATAGGTGTCAAGACTGAACTGTTGAACAGAGGGAGTGTTTCTCTTGATGTTTCCATCTAGATGTGAAACAGCAGATTGTAATGGTTTTAATAAACATACAACAAAGAGAAGAAAAAGAGAAACATTACAGAACTAAAATACATTCCCAATCATGGGAGCACATGTTGGGTTACAAAGGGTGACAAGGAGCACAACATTCAGTTTCAGCGTGAGCTTTAACTGATTGAGAAGCAATGAATTCCGTGCATTTCTATTAGAAAAAAAAGTTTGCATGCAGTAAAAACCTATGGACAAATATTTTCAGGTTTTAAAAGAAAGATTTTTTTTCCCCAAAAACCATAAATAACTGCTAGTGATTTTTGCCTTCGATTTGTGAGAATTGTACTTTTCAGAGCCTCACTATGCAGGTTGTTGCTGGTACATGGCTCTATACTGCAAACAAAAGCAAAATATCTGGCATCTGGGTACACTTGGTTTTCTTCCTAGAGTACTGAATTAGTACTGAAGTAAGCATCTGACGCTGTGTATACAGAATTATGAGAAAAATAATATTAAACACTGCTGTTTGGATTGCAAAGTGAGGCACTTGGAATTCTTGTTGCCTGTGTCAGCTTAATCCAACCTCCGTGGGTGTTTGTGTGGGCAGAACATCTGCAATCATGTCATATCTGCTATTTTTGCTGTAGGACTCCAATCAGGGATGCCCATCTGACAAACAGCTCTTTCCTGCTTTGTTTTGACATCATCCCGTGCTCAGCACCATTCCTTAATCAATGCACACTCTTCAAAAAGTGCCCTTGATACAGAATTATTTTCTTACAGACTTTTGCTGTCAGCACCCAAATCATTCAGAAGCCAGAGTTCATCTTTACACTGCTGCATTCTACAAATTACTAAATAATGCATGAATTGAGCAGCACTGACACCAGGACACTCGGTAGCCTTGGGTGTCCAGTTCAAGGCACTTCAAGGCATCTGCTGAGTCCAGCAGTACATGCACCAGTTACTCTGTCAAAGAATGTGATCCTCAACATCCTTCTGTGAGTGTTAACAGATGGCAGCCTCCAGGTGGAATTCCACAAAGGGAATCCTCAGTGACCAGCTATGAATCCCAACCCGCAAAAGCACCTTTGTTCACAATATACTCCTGTGTTAGAGAATCCTAATATTTCCTAAATAAAGCCCTGAACTGGCACCAGATGTCACAGAAATCCTAAAATTTAATCAAAATGCATCAGCACTGGGCAATGGTGCTTGCTTTTCAGAGCTTTGGAATAGCTGACTTTCCAACTTCACTAGCATTGCTTCAAGGTAGCTTTTCAAGACCCAGACTAAACCCTGGAATACTGTCATGGAGCACACTGAAACAGGGTCCTGCAGCAGGGCTTGAACCACCAGATACTCGTAGGAATGAATAAAACCCTCCTGACTCACAGGACATGGGGCTGGAACAGGCTATAAAATCTTGGTGCTCCTATTGAGCCTGCATAAGGCTCTCAGAGTGAATGTTCACACGTAGGGACATTTGCACGGAAATATGGGACACTTCAGACAAAGATTTCTGTCAAACCAGTTCGAAAGCAGGCAGTGGTACCACTTCTCAAGGTAGAAATGTCAGAAAATAGGGCCAACTTTGCACTCATAGCTGTGCAATATAAAATCCAGAAGGTGGCAGCAAATGTTCTTCCTTACAAGAAATGAAGGTTTATTCCAAGGAAATCTAAGACGCCTATGGTCAAAAGTTTCAGCCATTTGCTTTCCATAGGCATAAATGTATTGTATTTTGAGAGCTGCATATGGATAAAGATTAAATGATAATGAAAAGCTGATTTTCTTTCATTCACAAAGGTGCAAAGTGAGCTAACTAAATTATTTGTGACAAGTTAGCAATAGTCTTATGTTTTTTAACCACACAGGCATTTTGCTGTAGTGAAGGCCTAACAACTAAAAAGCACTTTATTTTCAAAAGTAAAATTTGTCACAAAACTTACGTGAGAAGAATGACAGTACCTGTTTCATTATTTTGTAAACAGATTATGAAAACAAGATTGTTCTCACCTGAAATAATACCATTTTTAGAAATAATCTGGATTTAGAATAAATCAGATTCCAGTCCTAAAATTCCCTATAAATTTTCATAATCAAGCCCTGACAAGACAGCTTTGAGGAAGTCAGGATCAGGCCTGAACTATGCTATTCTAATCTATTCCTGGTCTCAGTACAGTCACTGACAAGGTTTTAGTTACTATACAGGTGAGATTCCCCCCTCCCCTGCCATTACTCAAATTTTTTCATTCCCATTTTATTCAATTGTAAAATATTTCAAGAGTTTCAAATAAATATGATTTTCCCATTTGATTTCAAAACTTTTGGTAGTTGTATTGTAAAATAGCTGTAGCATTTACTGCAGAGCTGTCAGCATTTCAGAGAGAAATTATTTTTTCATTACATAAAGTTTAAATAGTAAATAGTTTGGGACAAAAAAAAGCTGTAATGATATTAACAGTATGTCTCCCTTCTACACTCAGGTCAGTTTAAAAAGCTGAAGTGCTTCTTTCCTGTTAAAAAAAAATGGAAAGAAGGAAAGAATTGAAAGGCATAAAAATTCAGTATTTTTTATTTTGTCCTACCATTTTCTCAGTGGTTTGGTCTCTAACTGCAGTGGCCATTACAAGCCCACAGAAATCCAAAGGAGAAATGCATCACTCTGGCTTTTTATAAAGACAGAGTCACTTTTTGAGGTAAAACAACTGTTTTATCTGCTTCCTCCTCCTTTGCCCCCTTCCTGTGTAAACAGCATCCAGGCATTATTGTTAACTCAGATTTTAGCATGCTTTGATATGGGATTAAAGACCAGGACCATAATGAAAAGATAAAAATAAAGCTGCTTTAATGACTTGGACACCAAGGTCCAATTTCTTCAAGTGACTTCATGAGGGAGGAGTTTATGTTGAGAGAGTTTCACTGGACTATTCAGAGTCCAACTCACTTTTGTCTCCTTGACTGGTAAAAAGGCAGCTGTGGCATGTAAACACACACACACTGAGTTTTCTCTTACTAAGGAGTTGTGGCACCTGAGACAGGAAAACAGCTGCTGCATTCACATTTGGTCTGGAAAAGGAAAAATACCCTTCTGACTCCTGCCTTTAAAATTTGCACTATTTTATAAACCTAAGTATTGTTCTTTTTGTCTTTCAGCTTTTTATAATTAACAAGAAAATTGAAATAGCTCTAAGTTCCAAAGAACCCATTTTTCCTGACTATAAAGAAAGTATTGAATCAAAGGTAGACAGTCACACTCATCCATCTTACATTAACTAAATCTATACATGCATACACCTTTTTTAAGTTTTACATTCATTCACTTATATATGGAAATAGTTACTTTTGGAAGTAATATTATATAAATTTTAGTTTATATTAACACACATAAATATCAAAGATTCTTGCAGTGCAATAAATGCTTGCTTCAGTGAGCAGTTTATAACTAGTTTGCATTTTAAAAATCAGTGTTAACCTAAACCTAACCTAAACAGTTTAACCTGCTTGCACAGACACCCAAGGCAGTCAGCAGCTGTCAGGATTGTGTGATTGCATGGACAGCTCTGAACAGCCTTTCCTCTTCTTCACACCTAGGAATCACTTTCCCTCCAATAACTATTGTAGAAAAGGTCTTTCCCTCTGAAAACATCCAGGCAATGGAGAAAACAAAATTATTCCGTGTAGAGGGCTCTAGTTTGTCTTGCTGCATGATACTTCAATTTTCTCTTCACTGTTTTACCACAATAGTACAGGAATACAAAATGTGATAAAACAATAATTCTGGTAGCATTTCACTTTTCTCTCCCTTGTTCCTTGATTTCTGAGGTGAAGAACGGAAAATCTCTACCCCTCTTTTTATGATTTTCTTGTAGCTTAAGGGAGACAGAGGGGAGAGTAATTATTCTCTACTTGCACTCCATATTTTCCACTGTGTCACTTATGGTCTGGGGTTTGTGCATTCTCTTTAGTACAAGCTTGTCAAAAGATGTATCTCCAAGATTTAAATACGAAGGGAAAATATTAGAAAGTGTCAGCACGTCTGGCTGCTGCTGTCCTGCAGCAAATGAATGGTGAATTCTAGTGAGTGGAAGTTGTCTTAATTCCTAAGTCTGTGTTTGTGAGCTTGAAGGGGCTGAATACCAAAGCAGTGTGTTAGCTAGTAAGTGGGAATCTCAGATTTTTCCTCAAATTCCATCAGACCCTTATGGAATGGACAAGGATCTTCCCATATACTTCAGCTTTCTTCCAGGTAAATCATCTGGAATGCTATTTGCCCTCACAGGTTTCATCCTCTTACAACCCAAGAAGACAACTGTTAGTTAAACACTTAGTTAAACTAAGTTAACAGTTAGTTAAACTGTTCCGTCCTTACTTCACAGAAGCAGAGATTATCCTTACTTTACCAAAGCTAGAGGAAACAGACATGCAATTTCACATTCTGGAACTTGAAAGTTAAAACCCAGACTGTTTCCAGAACTTTTTTCTAAAGACGAGTTATCAAGTGGGAAAGAAAAGCCCAGACCAGGACTTCTACCTAAATAATACAGTAGAATGACTCATTTTGATAAAAAAAGTAGTGAAATACACTTAATAACTCATCACTCTCTGATTAAACTCCGTCAAAGACAATTAGTTCCTGTTCTATCACTAATGGTTATGCCAAAAAGATGCTTCTATAACTTGATGAACTCTGGAGTTTTTCTCTGAACAGGACAGACTAAACAGTATCTTCATATGACTCTTGAAAAGCCAAATATTTTATCCAACACTTGTTTCAACAGTATCATTTCCCTCTGCATCTCTGAAATCCTACAAAGTACTCACAGGGCTTTGAACTGGAATTTCCATTAAAAAAGGGGAACTTTTCTATCTACTCAGCATGGACAATGTTCTAGAACCCTCCTGGGAGGAGCTAACACAGGTAGACTAACGAGGTGGACCTGTTTGATCAACTTTTTCATCCCTCTCTACAACCTGATCTTCTCAATTGCTTTATTTTCTTAATTACTACTTAATTTCTTGTGGTTTGAGTTATCTGGTTAATTTCTAACATAGGGGTGTGTGTGGGTAGGATTAATAATGTTGGGGAGTTTCCTCTCTGAAAATGCAGACTGGAAATAGCTGATCATAGCTAAGAGGTGAAAGGATAGTCCTGTCATAAAGCACCAATTGTGAAACTTGTCAAAACTCTCATGACATAACCTCTGTGTGTCACTACACTTTTTAAAAGCGATTCAGATTAAGCACCACCAAACTGACTGAAAATGATGAAATCTGAAGTCTCTTGAGCTTCCACCTCTCGTACAAAAGGCTGCTATTAGAACATGACTTAAAAGCCTGCGCGAAGCTGTGGCCTGTCAAGTTTCTCAAATGCAGCAAGATCCTGCGGCAGAAAAACTTAAAATGTGACATTTCTATGGAATCTTTGCTAGATCAGCTATACCTTGACTGACCACACACCTGTTGGCTACTCTCTAGTTCATGCTCACAGTATTTTAAGTTTGGGAAGCTCATTAGGAAAAGTAATACAGACCAATGTTGTTCAGATGAGATTCTAGCAAAGCCCGTGGCAAAACAACCCAGGAATTTCACAGCAGATTTCAGAATTAGAGGCATTTAAGCCTGAAGACATGAATCAATGAGTGTAAATCAGTGAGTTTAGGAACCACATTTACAGAGGCTCTAAGAAAATGTAATTTGTGAAACACAGAGAGCAGGTCTGGCTTGGGAACAGGCTGTACCTGCTTTGTGTGCTGCCAAATGGCTGCAGCAGCAGAACCTTCTCATGATCACAGTTTCTGTTTCAAAGTGCTGCATTACTAAGAAGATTAGGATTTGACAAAAATGAATGGATTGCTCCTATAAGTGGGTCGGAATGTACTGAAATTCCGAGGGCATTGCCTTTTAAAGAAGCCAAAAGTAGTGTCATGTAAGGGTATTAACTGAATGATTGCATTAACGCCTTTAATTGCTTGTGTTCATTTTTGTGCCCCAAAAAGTGAAAACTAGGATAAGTCTAATAATTTTTCAGTAAGAAAAGCCTTTCTTAAAAGGAGATTGCCAAAGATATGTTCTTAGACAGATGTTCTAGACAGAGCCTATTACCAGATGAATTAGGCTGTGCCTAATGTTAGAAAGAATCTTGTAAACACACAGAGAACTGTCACAACATGACTCCCCTTTGCATTAAGAATGGTCTTTTCAGAGCAAGGCACACCAGCTAAGTAGTGGGAAAGCTGCACAGTTACTAACGCCATTGTACTTTTTCAGTAAAAGCCTGTCTTTGGTCTGCTTACTTTCCTCAAAAATTCAATTTGCTGCGTCTTTGTTCCTGTTTCTTTCTCTACCTCCTGCCTTTCCAGTTAATTAAAGTTCTAAAAGATACTCGTAAACATAAAAAGGGACTGCCAGGATGTCACATGCTTTCAGGGTATTTTGTTCCAGTTTGGAAGTGAAGAGAAGGGGCTTCCTATCTTGCTGTTTAATAACTGTAACTATATTTGGTATTTTGTCTTCCTAGGGAAGAAGCAGTGGCCGCTCATTATCGCTTCCTGGGAGACCTTCTTCATTCATTCCTCGAGCCATGTCTCCTACTTCTCCTCTTGTATTTCAGCCTGCCCCTGATTACTTCAGCAAGCCAGATGCAGCAGCTGACAAGCCTGGCAAGAGACTGACTCCCTGGGAAGCAGCGGCCAGATCTCCCCTTGGCCTAGTGGATGAAGCTTTTGGCCCCCAAAGTATGCAGGAATCCATTGCTGCTAACGTGGTATCAGCTGCTCGCAGGAAAACACTTCCTGAGCCACCAGATGAATGGAAACTTAAAGTTTCTTATGAGGCTCCAGCCCCGAGTGGTAGCGTAGCCTTACTAGGAGGGAAGCAATCGGGGGTTCTATCACCCCAAAAAAGCTCCCTGTCTGCCCCAAATGTCCCTGCCCAGGCTGGCCCTAAGCTGCAGTATCCCTACTGCACTCAGCGCTCCAGAACAGATCCTGATATAATGTCCATGGATTCCAGGTCTGACTATTGCTTGTCAACAGCTGATTCAAACTACAATCCACAGCCAAGGGGATGGAGGCATCCAACATGAGCAGCTGAAGGGCCTAGTGCATTTTCCCTTCCTCCAGCTTAACAAGCCCTAAGATTTGAGTTGGAGAAGGAAAGTTTCTTGCTGGCCTGGCAATCTCTGAAGTAAAAAATGAGGAGACGAAATTGAATGGAGCACAGTTTTCACATGACTGCAATGCTAGCAGCCTCTAGAATAGACTCAGTTTTACACCTAAGATTGTTCTGTTTGTCAAAAGGCAAAAATACGCATTTCTTGGGGTGAGGGGGGAGATGAAAGTGGGGCATTCCATGTACTCGATGCAAAAATCTAGCAAGGAAGTAGAAAGTGACAGCAAAGATGCTTGCAGTTAAGCTAATGTGAAAAAAAAAAAAGTAAAATAAGGGCATTTTAAACCCAAGAAGTATTTTACAGGATCTTGTAGGTTTTCTGAGTGTGTTTGACATGGATTCCAAGTTACTAAATATAGTCAGAATTGCAAAAGGTATAATGGAAGTGGAAGACTTTGAAGCACTGACTTATTTGCCATATGGTTTTTTACTACATTTCTATAATGAGCTAAGAGGGTAAATCAGTGAATATCTTTACTGTAGCAACACTTAAAATACATCTGTGGCAATGGTACCTGAATCGCCACAATATGTAGATACAGGAAATCATACACAGTCACTCATTTCAGATGGATTTCAAGATAGTTTCAATGAAGTTTTACATCTTGTAATTTATCTGAAAACACCAGGAAGAAAGGCATTGTTAATAGAGATCAATACCATGATACTTGGACAACAAAAGAGATGAGGAGTGTATTTAAACTGGATTGCAAGTAATTTTCGTAATAAACTATCAAACATGTCATAGGCTGAACAGCCTTTATTTCTCTGTGAAATGAATTCTTTCCTGAGCATTTACTGCTCCAATGCCTGATAATCTGATTGGCTGGGCAGTTATTCATGTTTCTAAGGTAGCTCAATGTTTAGAAAGCTTTTGAGTTGTATCCTCAGTTAGGAAGACATAGATAAGTTGTCTGTCAAGGACAGTTCCTGCTCTATGTAGAAATTTGTATGTGACAGAGGGTTTCTGACATGTAGTACACAGTGCGAGTCTAGGAGCAAATATTTGGGTGGTTGGCTATACCTAAGTGATGTTGATGGCTCTGAAGGGATGGTGGATGATTTTTGCTGGTGAGACATACCTTGCATTTACAGCTTATTTAAACAATAGAATTATGTGGCTAAAAATGTATGTACTCCAAGCTTCCTGGGTAGTTTAGATGTTGCTAAAGCATTAAATGAACACCCCAAGTTTTACAAAGTGCTGTCAATCATCCTTATTTTGTGGGGAATTCTTGAAGGATCTGTCAAGCGCAGTCATTACTGCAGAAGCACTTTTAACTATCCTTAGTTTCAGTAAGGTTGTCACTGGGAGTGAAGGGATTAGATTGGAAAGAACTAAAACATATATGCAGCAAGAAAAAATACATTACAAAACATTCCCATCGACAAAGAATTTTCACTTATAGCAATTATAAAATATAATTGGTACAAAGGAAAAAGGAAAATTAAATCCAAGTTCAGTTGAGCTGGAACTTCCTGTAAAAGCAAATAATTACATGAAAAACATAGCTTTAATGAGTTTAAGTTGGCAGAAATTCTGTAGCCAAGCAGAGGTCTCCCTGAAATACAACTGATCCTTCTGACCAGTCAGGAAATGAAGATATGAGAGTGGTAAACCTTTAGAATAGGATCATATTGCTATAGCACTTTACAGATTTATTTCACAATATGAATTTGCAAAAAAAAGGTGATTTAGAAAAATTACATGAACAAGGCTGCCATGATATGCCTGAAAATGAGCTTTGCACCTCAGAGTTATACAAGTACATAATCAGAATAAATTTTCCTGCCACACAGGCAAAAATATATGTTTCTCTGCAGAGTCCCTTAATGTCCCCTTTTATCACAATTGGGAATATTCCACCAATGGGACTGTGGAAGTCCCCTTATCCTTGAGGGCTTATCCTCAGATCTAACCCTATTGCCTTGGAAGTACATGCCAAATCTTCACTTAATTTCAGTTAAATTATAAATAAAATTGAAATTCAGTGAAATTTATCATTCAAGGTCATCAAGGCCTTAACCATTTAATAAATACCAGTGCGTATGCATTTCACAGAAGACCTACATTCTGAAAAGTGCATACCTCTCACATATTTTGCTGACCTGTGGTCCATATTACCATAACAAAACAAGTCCCTGTTTTCAGGTCAAGTTCAGGTTTCTGTTTTAAACTGTTTCCTTTACATCATTAAACAGAAAACCAGATTAATGAGTTTGCAGTGAGGCATATTTTTACCCAACACCATTATTTCATTTCTAAGAATTGGACATCTAACTTTTACATTCCCATTGAAACTAGCGCTGTGAATTCTGAGGTCATGCATCTACCAGAAGCTAATGTGTGCTTAATTTTAAGAAACATGCAATTAAAAATTGCCAAAAGTGGTTTTAAATTTTGATATGGCAAAAAAAAATCATGATACAAAGTGACCTTGGAAAGGCTTTAATGCTGTGATCACATAGCATTATGAGAAAACTTTCTATAGGATGAAGCCCTAATTCCCCACCCCAAGCATGCAACAAACATGGAAGTAAAGAGTTTCAGACAGAATAATTGACTTTCTGTCAAACCCCCTAGAACAAAAAAAGTGCAGCCTTACAATTTCATTCTATTCACAAGTAGGAATTAATCACTGAGTACTTCCATGAACATGAGAATTCCTGACGCTGAGTTTCATATGGCTTTGTATCTTACCATAGATTCATTTGGGTGTTTACCACGACCTACTCCAGATTCTTTTTTTCCTCCTGCTGACAATTTCCTAGCTCTCTTTCCCATGTGGATTGTCCCATATCTAATATGGAATAAGTTCCCACTGCGGCATTTCCCTCAATAGCAACACTGGTAAGTGGATCTGGCCTCCCTGATGCCGTCTATTTTTACAAAGTCTGCGGGCAATGGATTGTCTCTGAGATCTGTTCCTCTGCCACAGAGAAATGGGACTAACAAACATTTTTGAAGTTATTAATGGGAGGGTAGACATGAGGGCAGGCATGCAGACAGATCACATAGCCTTGTTTAGAAGGAAATCAGGCTAAATCCAGATTGAGACCATGTAGGGATTTCAAAGAAAGCAGCAGGCCCGGACCAGTAAATGAAATATTAATGCATCAGAGCTTTAGAAGGACCCCACAGCATGTTCCACTTTCTGCTCTTCACCCCATTCCTCCACTAGCAAAGCATCTTTCTATCAAATAGTTGTGACTGATGTGTGAGAGTTCTGAATATATTAATGCAAGTATTTCTCACATTTGCTTTTGAATGCACAGATCTGCTCAGTAAATGTGAAGAAAAACTTCTCATGATATTTTAAATCTTTGGCTTTGTGCTCACCCTCAGAGATGTCTCTGTTAACATACAGAGCATTTGAATACACAATATAACTGAAAACTTAGTTTCTTTAGTTATGTTAGATGATTATGTTCACAACTCTTGTTCATAGTTTGTTTTCATTTTGGTTTGCTTTAACACAACCAAATATCTATTCACACTGCATTTCTGCCTAGTAGCAAGAGACTGTGTTATCTTTATAAAAGACTTTTCACTTCTAAAGACTTTTGCTCACTGCAAAGGACACTTTATTTGACAGTGCATGCCAGCAATGTAAATTGTATCACATAATAAAGTGATTTGACCAATCAGATGAGAAACACAATTTTGTTTTCCCTAAATTCTTGTCTGTTTGTTTAAATAATCTGAACCCAAGTAAAGCCTAATCTCATTTTTTCTGCACCATTTTTAGATTCACTGACTTTGCCTGTCAGTGACCTCGTGCTGGTTGAGCTTCTAGAAGCTTAAATCAGCATCAGGTCAAAAGACAACTTACCAAATTTAGTGGAATTTCATTTCCATACTGACTAAGCAGAGGAAGGAAACACAGTGAAGTACAATCTACCCAGGTTAAATAATACAATCAGAACTGTTTTTATTGATTGAACATTTTCATCCCAACCATAAAAATCTGCAACTAAAATCTACTTATTGTAGTCACTTGCCTACTTTACTTGCACCTAACCCTCTGTTTGCTGTACTCTCTTGTTGTTCATTGTCATTTGAAACATACTGTTCAAACGTGAAATAAATATTGTGAATAAATTGTGAACCCAGTCTTTACACTATGCAGGCCACTTGGATAAATAGCTCTTAAGGAAATAAGGATGGCATAAACAATCTATCTGTGGAAAGCCAGATCAGATTTTCACTATTGACATGAAATGAATCCCAAAGCAGTTTTTGCATTTGTAAAGCAAGCAGGATTTTGTCCCCAGTACAAGAAAAGTGATTGATGCACGTAAAACTTGGGGAACTGAAAAAGCTCCACAACAGCATTTTAAGAGCTTTGCTCTACAAAGGATTTACAAGGTTATAAGAGACTCACTACCATTCCTTTCCATGGCTACATTTTCATTCTTCTTTGGTAAGTCCTTAAATACATCGTATAGAAAGCAAGCATAAGCCAGATTCACAGTTTAACATAACTCCCTTGGCTTCAGTAATTCACAACAGATTAAAAATCTTTCTGCCAGGCAGTCACAGGTTTTGTAGGATGTTTCACTCTTCAGAGAATGTACTCTGGGTTTCTCGGAATGCCCTCGATTTCCTGGTGCATTCATCAATGCTTACGAGCATTTAAAAGGACTCCAGTGTGGCAGACTGCTCCCTTACTGAATGTGAGGCTGGTGCAATGAGGAATTTTAAGTCCAGAAAGGTGGATTTTTCCAGGCCAGCGTCTGGTTTTCCTCAAACGGAATACTTGTGCTCTGAAATTGTTCCCTGGATATATTATTGGACCTTAAAAAGAAGCCTTGTGTTGCTGCTGACTCAGAAACAGCACTCAAGAAGCTGGAAAATATTTGGTGTTTTTTCACACATTTTCAGTCCTAAAAAAGGACTCAAGTACTTCACATTCAAAACAAAATGACCTCGGGAGTGTTTGTGTGCATGCACACAAACTTGTGGGAATTTCTTGTGCAGAAAGAAAGGTAATGGTTAATTAACAGATGTTAATGGAGAACTAGGAGAACATACTGTGCTGCACTGCAGTTCAAACAGCTGGAAGGTTACAACACACTGGCACACATATAGGAAAGAAGGTGTTGATAAACCTCTAGATCTAATTTTATCTTTAAAGTAAGTCAAAATCCAAGGGTAATTTTGTCTAAATACTGCAGAGGTTCATGACTACTTTTTTTCCCTATAAATAAGGAAACCAAAGGAAGGAGGTGCTAATTGCTGGACAAACATTGTTGCATGTTGTAAATATTTTTTTGCTGTAGACAAGCAGAGTTTGCCCAAGACAAAAATGGAAAATAAGAAGCTTTACAGAATTCTAAATCAGAATGATAGATGTATTGGTATTATTTTCCCAGCATGACCAACCTCACTGAACTGTGGCAGCTATTAAACAATTGCCACACTTCAATATTATTAACAATTTGCTAAGCCATCTTAGTTTGAATCAGTCACTTCCTACTAGCAGTGAATGCACTTGAGTTTAGTCTCAGAAAGTCAGTAATTTTTGAAAAACAAGAATCAACATAAAGTCAGCATATTCTTAGCTCTGTGGTATTTCTGATGTTTGTTTCTGGGGTTTTTTTTTCTAACAGAAAAGCTTATAAGCATAAACACAATAGTTTCCATCAGGTGTTCATCAACTCTGATTTTTAGGTAAGTTCAAGAGAGTTTCTATTTAAAAGCAAATATTTTGCCTATAAAACAGGTTGTATACAAACACGGGACTTATATTGAAACTCCCTAGTGAATTACTTTTATGCAAAAAAGAATAGTTTAAAGAAGATGAGCAATACTGGTAACTTTTATAGTTTCCAAGTAATTTCCCACCATGAATCCACATAACTACATGGGTTTTGTGAAGGAAGATTATTTTCTCCACTATGTCTGTGGAGTTCACCATTCTTTACTTTCTCTGGCAGTTTAAAACCCCAAGAGATTTTCCATGTGGCAATAAAATAAAAAGATTAGTGTAGAAATTAATAAATCTTCCTACTGAATCAATATGCCCTGAGAAAACCTCCATTTCAGAGAAACACGAAGAACAAACCAAGGCAACAAAACTCCTTTGACCACGTGGAGCAAAATCCTGATCCCAGATAAGTCAACGGGAGCTTGACTAATTTACCACTTATGCCAGCAGGGCAAGGACTTCACCTCACACAGAAATGTGCAGCACCACAAAACACAGCAAATTTACAAGCACTGAACTGGTGTCATCAGTTCTGTAGATTTTTGTAGCCTGTAGAATTTAAAAATGTGATTGACAAAACAATAAGGCATTCATCAGATTTTGTAATAGCATCTCCCATTAGGAACTTCCTCATTTTGATGTGCACAAGTATAGAGAGTTATCTCAGCTGGGACTCTGCTGAGGCTCAAGTTGCTGTCTTGGCCTTCTGTATAACCAATGTGGAGGGGCATTCTTAAAAAGAAATTAACTCCACCCCCAAATAAATGCCTCAATAGGTGGACTGGATCCCAGGACCCCAGGCATGGACTTACACCACTCCAAACTCACCTAGGCTTGCAGAGGTCTGTTTGGATAATTCTGTACTTGAGGAATGGATCATCAACAGACCAGGTAATACACCCAAGGACAGTGAAGAGATGATTGTTGTTATTTTGGGAGGCATAAAGTAAGTTCTGGAAGTTTAGGCAGATGCTTTTTCAAAATCAACTTGGAGGTTTCGCAAAGGAACAGATCACCGCTCATCTCTTCCTACATTTAATAAGTTGCTGTTTACCCTGCAGAATTAGATACAGATCACCGTGGTTTGGATGTTTATTACTGAAGTTAGATGTGACTCCTCTACATGTAACCTCAAATGAACAGCAGTATGAATACAGGTTTGGAGAGCAGCAATCCAAACAAATAACATTCAGACAGTAGCAACAGTAGCTTTATTTTTCCTTGTGACCTTTATAATAATTTCTACTTCTCTGACTGCTCTGCCATAAACTGTGTACTGGAGGGCAGAGAACACAAAAGTGCTTAGGACTAAGTTCACAACTACAATGAAGATTATGGGCACTTCCAAGGCACATGGTAATCCTTTTTCCCCTCAGATAATAATTTGATTGTTTGTGCCTTTCATATTTATTACTTTCCTGTTTTAAATTCTTGCCATTATTCACGATTTCCCTTTCAGATATTACGGTACCTATGAAATGCATTATACTTTTTGACACAACATATAATCCTCCTGAAAAAGCATAGTTAAACTCAAGAACAGGCAGTACATTATATTGAACACTCACCTACATATACACAGAATGTTCACAGGCCACTGAAGACGTGAGGTAGGCAGCGAGCAAGAGGGAAAAAATAAAATCATGTTTTACCAGTAAAGCAGAAGGATTCTATTACATCAGACGGTAGGACACCGTAGGTTTCCAAACTTCTATTTCCCTCTGCATTTTAGGGACTGGTGCAACCTCTGGAACAAGGACAGTCAGTTTCTCACTAAACACTTCAAGCTTACTTATCCAATATTATCAGGTTTATTGCTCTAAAGTTTTGCGAGCCCAAAACAAGACAAGCACTTTGACTAAGCCTAGTGCTGTCCAACAGAGGGCAACGGTACACAGTCCATATAATCCATACTATTTGCTCTCCCTGACAAAGCCTCTGTTTCAACAGAGAAGCTGTGGTACAGTTAGAGATCTGTCAGGACACCAGACACCAAACAGTGTCATTATCAGCACGTCCACTGGAACTCAAATGCCATAAAACTTTACAGTTTGAGCTAAATCAGATGGTATAGGAGGCATTCATGCAGCACTATTTAATGTGTCCCACATAGATGTTAGTTAATTACTCCTGACCTCAGCAGCACGGGGTGGACCGACGTCATTACCTCATCTTAAAAACGGAAGAGAACACGGCAATGGAAAGAACACGTGCACTGCCCAAGGCTGTTGGGACAAGGGCAATGCTGCACTTGGACGTGCACATTCCTGGCTTTTACCTTCACCTATAATCCACTGGCTATTTATAGCAGTCAGGCATACTTCACAACCAGCACAATTACATTCTTACAGCTCAGAAAAGGAGTAGGAAGGAAGCTTCAGGTCCTTTGAAGAAACACACTACTAATTCCAGACACAGATCAAATTATGACCCAGTCTGGCAGACAAAATTCACCAAATCCCATGACAGAGAATGTAAGGCTTTGGAGTTGTTTACTCATGGTAACCACAGCTGAGTGAACAGAGATTAACCTCCAAGGGCAGTAGAAGGATTAGTTTAAAATACCAGAATTAAAGGGGAGTCCACATTTGCTTACTATAATGGAAGCCCCTGTTTTCTCCCATGTCACCATGCTAGTCTCACCTAAATTCTGTAATAAAGCAAACAAAAACTATCCAAATGAACCAAATCTTAAGCTCCTGTTAAATCATGAGCCTCCCCATGAGCCATTGACAAATCATCACTGACAATGTCTTCGATCTGATGTCTGTTACTAAGGAGCACAGGTTGTTTCTGTATCTGTCTGAACAGTAATGTAAAACATACACTCAGCTGCTACCAAGGGGATCAACCCTGCCGCTAAAGGGAAAAAAATGGCACAGACATACTCAAAGGCACCAGATCAAGGCAGGTTTCTATCAGGAGTCACTTCCATTAATCTGGGGGAAAAGGTGACATACATGAAAAATTATGAAAGATGGTGCAAGAGTTTCTCTCCTGCCTCTTTGAAAACGGCTTTAATAAGAAACTGTGATTAATTTCAAAATGAGTGAGCAAAACTAGACCAACTTGCCACTTCTTTCTCAACAAAGTACAGTTAACAATTAACCTCTCCTTCTTAGCAGGTGGCATAACAATAAATGTAGATAAATGTAGTCAGTTTGCTCACAAAGTATTTTTATGAACAAAAAGCTTAAAGAAAAAAATCTGTGCTAATGGATTAGCAATACTAATTCCTGGGAAGAGAAATCTCCTGGAAAAGAGAGATAGCAAGTCAATGAATGGAAAACAGCACAACCACTGCTAAAGAATATTCCTTGAAAGCACGGTAGCAAGGAACAGCCTTCAGATAATGAACAAATGTATAGCCAGTTCATGTGATTACTTGTCCACCAACTCCAGCCAGTTCCATGCAAGATACTGAGGCACATTCTCTGGGGGAAAGAGAAGGAAGTTGGCATAATTAAAATGCACTATGTGCACAGTCAAAAGTCACGCAGACTTTGGTGTTTCCGGCTTCCTTGCCACGCAAGCCCAAGTTACCATCCACTTAAATGACAGTACTAAATAGCTGTTTAAGTTCCAACAGTAAATGCAATTCAGGGGGAAAAGCAAAAAACATTGGATCTATCCTCCCTAATCACCCATCCATGTCTCTTCTTTCCTGTTGCTACAGACCATGGCTATTTGTTCTAAATCAAATGTCGTGGCATAGAGATAAGTATTTCCCTAGGAAAAAACCTTCAACCTTTGTATTTAAGTGTGTACATAATATATTATACATATCTTTTTTTTTCTAGTGCAATAACATTAAAGAATAACTTCTGTCAGAGTTTGGATGAAAGGGAGTCCACAATTCTGGGAAGTTTTGCTCTTCAAAAAGCCCTAAGTCCTGCACCAATGAGTTTTACTCCTGCAGTGTATTCTTGAGGGTGATGGAACTATAAAGACAACTCCAGACCTTTGCCAACAATAGTTTCTTGGTTCTTTTAGTTTCGTTCACTGTTCTAAGCAAAAGAGGAATTTGGGAAAGCAATTAAGCAGCAAATGCTGGCAGCTTCTGTTTGATTTGACAGATAAGCTTTATCTGAATTAAGGCGTATAAAAGTGTTGGTACAGCAAGTGTTACTCCACTGGGCACAATGCCACATTCAGGGCAGCTCAAGTAATGGAGAAATTACTCAGGAGGGTAAAACACACATGTACAACCCCGCAGTGCATTCCCATATAGTGCAAGGAGTTTTAATTCCACATCTGTAGAATATCAAGACTAAGAACGGAAAATATCTATGGCATGGCCGGACTCTTGTAAAGTGGAAAATATGAGATGGTAGGAGTTTTGTTTTCTGCTAATCATCTAGCAAGCCCATTAGTCATGGAATGCTTCTAAACTCAGTGAATCTGAGAAGAAAGAAATAGGAACAACAACATTAAGAGAAAATACAGCACATTTCAGGAGTGAAATATTCCTTCTCCCATTTAAAAATAATTCTTCTTGCAAAGATTGAAGTATGGATCAAAATTTGGTCTTTGATTCTTCATATTAAAGAGTTATGTATTTGAGTTCACAATTATTAGGATGCAGCAAATTACTTAAAAAAAAAAACATTAAAGGGGCAGACTGATGATGGTGTAACCCAGCAAGTATTACTTCCAACACCATTGCTCACATTTGGTAAAGAAAAGTATCCAACCTATTGTGCATATTCCAAATATCCTGTCAAATACATCCTTACTGTGGCAACCTGCTCACTGGGGGATCTTTTCTGTATGACTCCAATAACAGCCAAAGGAAAAAAAAAAGGAAAAAATGCCAAGAATTATTCACAGACTCAGATATTATCCCCAAAATAAGTGCACAGTAGTACAGCAGATGAGGTCTACACAATGAAAACTGCTGCAATATTTTGCACTTCAGAGGGGTCAAAATCATTGGTATATTTGGGGGTATTATGCAGTCGTGAAGTGGCAGTTTTAAAATTTATACTTGCTTAAGTTAATGATACTGTATTCAGTTTCACTGACTAGCAGAGCCTTTTAAATGGGTTTGGAAACAATGTTCATACTTTTGAAAGGTAAGGTCATGCCACATCTTGATGACACAGCAACAAAGAAATGGTAACTCTTATTCACCGCTTTCATGCTAACTTACAAAAAGAACATCTGCTCCACTACAGGCCTTCTACATTTCAGCCATGAAGTATTCCAATTAACTTCAAAGTTAATGGGATCACCAGGAAATACCCAAACACTGGAAATGTCACAAAGCAGAACAGCAACATCGTCAGTACCATTTAGGGGAAATTCACTAAAGATTTCACTAAATTGCTAATAATTTGCACTGGTGAGTGCAGAAATTAGTTCCCTACATATGAGATAGGGAAAAAACTGCCCCAAAATGATAGGGTTTTGTTGTTTTTTGGTGTGTTTTTTGTTTTTTTTTTTTTTTTTTAAGGTTGCAATGGCTCTGAATTTTACAGGTTGGGCTTTAGTTTCTGAAAGAAGAATCTCCGTTTCCACATGGAGACCACTTTGGTGGTGGGTGAAGACCTAACTTTTTCCTCAGCAAAATTAACAGTGACAAGACAGAAAGTCAGAACCTTCTTTGATAATGAAAACACCAAACAGAAAACAAGCTCAGCCAGACAATCACTTTAGAAGTGAGGTCTACATCTCATTCTTTTTACTGGGAAAAAAACCACAACAGCAATACGCCCTGCATCTTCTCTGCTAATACTGAGTATACCTATGAAAAACACCTCAAGAAGGACCTTCACAAATGCCAGAGGCAGACTTAGAGCTTTAGAACTGTCCCCTTACAAATAAATAATCATTCTGCTACTTTATTAAACAAATAATGTCTGAAAGCTTCTAAAACACATCCAGGTGTCCCTGCTTCACAAGCCTCGTTGTTAACTGACACCCAATGCCTATAAGGTCAGCAAATATCGCATGGCTGCAAGGGGAACATCCCTTGCTTTGGTCACCTGACTGTCAGCTGAAGATGACCAGAGTTTATTTGGATGACTCCTTTATTTCTAGTAGCTTCACTATGTAAGGATTTCATTTCTCAGCCAAATTGAAGAGGTCGGCAGAAAAGATGGATCCTTAAGTACTCAATTGTCTAAATGAAACAGATCCATTTTGCACTAAAATTTCTGTCTTTTTTGTATTGTATATTCATTTTCCAAAATACAGCATGTGCTCTTCCAATGACCAATGTAAATTTATTTCTCTTCAGAGGCCAAATAAGGAACTAATTTTCCTTGTACAACTAATACAGAATTAACATCTTGCATATACTTTAAAAGAAAACTCAGTCTGTCCTAAGGGTGAATTGTCCTCAGATTTCTTCACTGGAGAGAACTGACCTCCCAACAGAGGATCTGTTCCCTGAGAATCATCTACGACCAGCTTTTAGCTTGCTCTCTAAGTCTTCACATGTCCTGATTAAAGAGAAACAGCGAGTTACCAAAAAATGTTGGTCCAAGCTTGTGGTTTGGTACCCAGCAATCTCTGCTTCAAAAGTCCTTTTGCCCAGTATCACATTGTGAAGTCTAAAAATAGCCTAGCCTCTATATTTACACTGTTGGATAAGGTAAGTCCCTAAATTCATGTTCAAAGCATGTAAATAAAAATTCTTACTTTGCAGAAGCCCTGAGACCTGAAACAGTAAATGTCTAAATGCCCATCATGTCTTAAAATCAGCCCCCTGCTCTGCAGCCTGAATATAGTGCTGCATATGCAATTTTGGATGCCTAGATTTAGATGCTTTCTAAAAACAGTCTCAATAAAGCTGCTGACAATCTAAAACAGGAATTTAGAGGCCTGCTGCTTTCTCCCAGTTGTATAGGTGCTTTCTAGCTTTTCCAGCCCAAGCGTTTTCCGATGTAGGAATGACAAAATAGGCAGTGGGTTCAGTGTTACACTCAGGACTCAGCTGCAGGTCCCCCCGCACTGAGTGCACGCAGTTTCCACTGACGTTCAAGCGAGCTCTGCATGTGCTAAAGGGGAAATCTTATTTGGCAAGTGACACTACCACACAGCATTGCAATCCACTGAGTACAGAGACAAATCCTGCTTTCATCCTTCTGCAGCAGCAAAGCCACATTAGCTGACACTCCCTTCCCTGAACCAATCGTGGACATATCCTTGTTTTGATTTAAATATGTTCCTGTGCAGGAAGGGCAGAGGACAGTAATTTATTTCCACAGAAAAATATGAGTGCCTATAATGATTAATGGGAACATAATTTTTCATAACACTGGGATACTAAAAAGAGAAAGAAATGTGGGACAAGTTATGTAATGTGTACTTACTGAAATATGCTTCATGTCTCTGAAAGGAGACGTAATTTGCCATCTCTGGAGTGAATGTGAGCTTTGCTACTGAGGGAAACTTCAGCTGCTTTAAATCACAAATCAATTCCCCCTAATTTATTCTAATTTATGGTGAAATATCCTTGTGTATAGCATCAGGAATATGCTGAGGAAGAAGAATCAAAAACTACTACACCCAACACTGCATGACATATTCCCACCTCAAAAAGAACAGTATCATCCCTGTGACACGTAGGCCTAAAACTCAGTGACACCAATGAGTACAGGAGCTGCCTTGCCCAAATCCCCTGAGGATAAAGCAAGGTTAACACAGCTGCCCTGTGTCAGGACTGAAGCTTCCTGCAGACTACGAGATGTTAGTCTGAATCACTTACAAATAGCAACTGTACCCAGAGGAACAAGTGTCTTGGAAAGAAACCACTGTTACCTAGGATGACACTTCTCTTGGAACTGTGCTGAAGTTTCCAGGACAGACTCACTTCAAGTCAAGGGATTAGAAGGCATGTTCACAAAATTTTTCCTCAGGGCAGCACAGAAGTATCACATCATTTCTCTATTTTTCTTGTAAAACAGGATTAGACACTCGTGCACGTCTGCATCAAAACCCAGGATTTTTAGCTGTGGTCTATTGGGGACTGGGACCAGCCTTCAAACTCGTATCATGGTCTTCACAGTGACTTAAGAAAAGGATGCAAAATTATCCATGTTCCTTCTACTGCAAGCTGCCACTTTTCAAAGACAGGGTCTCTTCATCCTTTCTCCATCACGGAAGCATGGACAGAGGCTTCCAGGCAGTGAAGCCAGTGAGGGGCTGTGGGAGCTACTTTCCTCAAGGGGAAAACAGAAAAATGTTTTTCACCTAATGGCTATAATAAAGTGGATGCTGATACAGTCTACGGCATAACAAAATAAGTAACTAGAAGTTATGTTAGATTGTATTCTTCATTTAGACAAAAGAATCTGCCTGGAACATAAATAAACCAGAAGCAAAACAAGTCTACTTCAGAAGATGGTGATCCCTGGACACAATTACTCTTTATATAAAGTTTCTTATTATACAAGAAGGCAGGTTGTCCTTTCTGAAGAACAAAAAATACACATGAATAAGTTCACACCCCAGTAAGCTTACCAGCTGGGGGAAAGAATTAGAGCAAGTGATAAATGAAACCTGAGATTCTAAAGGAATCTTGATATTGATTGTCAAACCAGAAGTCCACTGAAGTTCTACACAGAGGTCCCAGGCAAGATGATGAGCTGTGCAGAGAATGAAACAATGGAGGGAGAAACTGAAATAATACTGAAAACATGCTTGTTTAATACATTCGTTTCAGGAAAAAGTGTTTAAAATAACCAAACCACATAAGCAATGAAACAGGTACTGTGTTAACCTGCTGCAGAGCCCTCCTCGCTGAAGGCAGTGGTTACCATAAGGTATTGTATCAGCCACAGAAATGTTTTCACAGCAGGGCTACCTTTGGCTGGCAGCCAGAACGCCTGTTTTTGAACCAAGGCAAAATGTTGATAACTGTTCTCTTTCTCAAGTGTGGGAAAAAAAGGGAAACATCAAAGTAAGCTTTTCCACCTTATTCATATTGTTGTTTTTTTCTTTTTTAATACAAGGGTATTTTCCTGCCAATTTTTGTCCTATGAAAACACTTGGCCAGCTGATTCCTTCTTGGGTTATTTTATTGACCATTTCCTGCCAGCACAGTTCCTGTGTGTGCACACCACAGTGCTCCTACTTAGCCATAACTCCATCTCAACCTCTGTGCCTTTACACTCACATGGTGCTCTCAGCTTGGCAGACTTATGTTTAATTTAAAATCATTTCAGCATGAAAAGCTATATAAACCACACTTAACAAACGCAGGGCTTGATGGTGCTCATGTTTGGATTTTAAAAAAATAGTCCAAAAACTCTACTTTTTGTTCAAATTTGTTTCTAGCTCCACAACCTTTTATTTGCACCTCAGACCACCTTTCTGCTGAAGCATTCTTGAACTCATACTTCAATTATTCCAGTCTTGCTTTGGAGATGTAACCCCCAGCAATCATTAGACCAAACACACATAAAATTGAACAGGTGTTTACTGGTAGGAGCAGGAGCTTATTTTTCTTTAAACCACAAATTATTTCCCCTCACCCCCATTATTCTTAGCTTTATTTACCAGTGTTTACCATTTTAAGGCTGATTTTAAGTGGTGGCATTTTGCTCTCTTCTTTGTTTATTTTAAAGAGTTCGCACTGTCCTGACTTAAAAACAAGCATATGAACTACAAACCACATATAAAGGAACTCACACTGCTCATAACAAAGTCTTTGTCTTCTCTGAGTTAGTTTCAAACCACCTAATTTATAGAAGTTAGAACAACAAGATACTCACATCATGAGTATTGCCAGCATCACAAGCCAAACTTGTAGCTGCCTTAACAGAGAGAAAATAATTCAGTGCGGATGAAGGCAGCAAGTTGTTTTTTTTTCTGAGTCAGGAACAGCAATGCTGTTAAGATGTCAGTATTTAATCTCAAGTTTTAAAGCTTTTTTTTTTCCTAGCTCCTGTATTCATAAGAATTTGAGTCTTCCAACAGTTTCTTTTCAGAAAATCGAAAATATTTCTGAAGCATTTCAGACAAAAATTATTATGGACTTTCCCCACAACGCAGTTAAAACCACATTCTTTATAAACCATTGTCCAGAAGATGGCTCTTCATTCTGAATGGCTGGATTTGTCAATACAAAGTTAGAAAAATAAAACTAATCCACTGACCTAATCGTATCAGTAGAGCTCATAAAAACAAGATATATAGAGATGTTTGCCTTGGATCTGCATCTTCAAATACTTTAAAAACATACTATGTACTCTACCATTATGAAATGTATTTTGGACTAAAATTTCCCCCTTCACCTTCAAAAACAAAACCCCAAGATACTCTGCCAACTTCCCCAGCAAACAGAAGAAGTTCAACAACTTGGCAGAATAGTCAGTCTTTTCTTTGAACTGCTATTTGGTTTGGAATGCCTCCTCTTCAAATCACAGTGCCACAACAAAAATAACAAAACAAAACTCTCAGGTATCCAAATCCTGTGGTGAAGGCATCTAAATAGATTCACTAGGTATGGAGAAGGAATTTGGAACTGAATGCAGTATGAAAGGGGTTTATTTCCAAACAAACATCCACCTGCCAGAGATGTGCATGCCCTGCAATATTTAAGCAGAAGGGATCTTCTCTTTAAGAGCCCCTTACTCAGACACACTCCATGCTGGTGACACAATGTCAGACTGCGGTGTTGAGGCAAGCAGGGAGAAGACTTGTATCCTTTTGACAGGAGAAAAAAACAACCCCAAAGCATATGTCAGGCTCACAGTGCAGTGGACCACCCACAGAAATGAAAGAGTTTTCAACCAGTGGCCATCAGAACATACACATACTGAAATAAAGCTCCCTGGCCAGCTGCTGGCTCTAATTAAGTCTTTGACAGCACAGGCTGGTGCTTGTGGCCTTAGCCCTGGGGATTAAATCAGGCTGTTGGCTTTGTGCTTTCTTAAAATGCTTGATTTCAACTGGAAATGAAACATGAAAGTGTTAGACAACTGTAAGTAATAAACCTTGAGGAGTCACCCCATATCTGCTGTCCCTGTAGGCCGAATTACAGCCATACCCACACCACCACCCCATTCCCCGGGCTGCTGAGGCAGTATTCCCACTCGCACTGAGCAGCAGGGGCAACACTGTGCCTCCAAAAATGAAGCTCCATCCCCACCTCTGCACAGAAAATGTATTTCCAATGTGTCTGTACTAAATGCAGAAGGATCCCACAGCATGGAAAAGGTGCCACTGAAGAAATGCTCGTATTTTTATAGATTATTTAACTTCAGTCAAACACAGACCAGAGTCTCCAATGAGTTGTACCTACTGAACTATGAATTTCAGTGGGAAGTATTATTTAACAACTAAGATAATTAAACCAGCCTGCCAGCCTGTGAGCAAGGGCAATATTTACCTGTCATCCTCCTTTAGGTCTTCTTCTGTTACAGACAAGGCAGGTAAGACAAGGGAGCTTCTTTTTCTCAGGCTTTTTTGTGAATTGTTACTGGGTCTGATGTGGCAAAGGTAAATCCTACAAAATAAACTATCCTATTTGCTTTAAGAAAACTTGAGGATAATGAGATTACTAAATCATATACTGAATCTTAGGATGTCTTCCTATGGATCCCAGATAAAAAGCTATATTCTTTGGATCCTGAACAGAAAGACAACGGTAACAATATTTTGAAAAGCCTATCAAATTATAGAATATTGTACATTACTGAATACATCAATACCTCAAATGTAATGATCCCTTGCCAGTCTGTCCAATGTAGCTATGGAGAAAGTACCAACCCAGTTTGTAATTGAAATGAAAATACTTCACTCTTCATCTGAAAAAAAAAAAAAAAATCCCTAAGCAAAAATTCAAACTGGATCTATCAAGAAAGAAAAAGGCTTTTTCCACACTTTTCATAGGCAGGGAAGGATATTCCAGGTAACTCTACAGTGGATTTTTTTTTTCGCTCAAACATATTTGAAGTGGAAATAGGGAACCCTGTACTGCCTCTGTCAGACTGCAACACATATTTCATGAAAATTTATGACAACAACATGACTTGGTCTCATTTGCAACACATTTAGGAGACCTAGGCTGAGAATTTAAGTAAAAACAAGATTATAAGTACACTTAGATCTATGGGGGCCAGTTTCATTTGAAAAAAAAAGCAACTGTTGGCAGTTTATCTCTACCTAAAGGATCAGTTTAATTTTAAAAAGCAACTGTTGGCACTTTATGTCTACCTAACATGTCTGTCTAGCTTATTTTTTTGCTCTAGTCAGTTATCTTACAGTAAGTTATACCTCTAAATTGCTGTCTGAAGAACAGAGGGACACAGAATACAGAAACATTAGCTTCATCATTAATTGAACGGCAATTTTGCCATTGTGTAGTAATTACAACCCCCTTTTTACAAACAAATATTGCTCATATTGTGAATTAGACACTACACATATATTAACAGCCTGAATAGTTCATAGATTTAAATTTATGGCATGAAGTTAGGCATAGATGGCAGTCACAGTCCCAGGTTGAATTAAGCACCTGCTAAGAACTGAGGCTTTATTCAGCAAGTAAATTGCAGGAGGGGAGGGGAGGGGAGATTAGGGAGAAATAGTTCAGGATTTTTCCACATGCCAGGTGGGGTGTCCTTTCTGGTCAATTATGCAATTCAGAGGAAGCAGTGTGGTGGGAAAGAACCCACAAGGTGCTTGAAAAGACCAGACCAAAAGGAAAAGTCTTACTTGGTTAAACAAAAACGGCCTAAATAAAGAAGACAGGAAAATGTTTCCCTTGTTACCAGGCTGACTAAACATCCTAGTTTGGCACTAGTCAAGTAGTTCTCATTGACAATCAAGGTTTGATTTTTTGATGATGTCACTGTAATTCTCTCACCTTCCTTAGCTTTTACTTATAATTATGGACATTCTACTGGTCATGTGCATATATGAATGATGTTTCAGCAACCCCATGTATTTTATGGTGCCCTGAACTTCTTTGAGCATTATAAAAGAAAGTAGCATTGAACAGGATCAGTTCTAGTTTTGCAGTCATGACAGATACACATTGTTTATTTCAGCTGCAATGACTTATTGCTTATTACTACTTCAGCTAGTGGCAAAACCTTGACATACTAGTAAGTAGTAAATGAAATTCTAGGGTAGTCACTCTACAAAGCTTTTTAAAGCTCAACTTCAAAATTATAAAATTTATGTACTTTTTATTCTGTCAAATCATTAGTTAATGGGAATTAGAATGGACTAAACATGAGACTATCGCATTTTGGATGCTGTTTGATATTTCCTCCTGGGTTAAACATTTAAGTCAGTGTCAATCAGATGAATGCCCACTTCATAACTGCTTTTGGATATGGCTTTACCGAATTGCATTTGATCTTCCCCCCACCACCACCCTCCAACTCATCAGGTTATTTTAACATTTAAATTCTTCCCTTCAAACCCATTTGACAGGCTGGTGGTGAACCACTAAGACTATTCTAAGTTGTTAGTTGAGCAGATAAGATTTAATCAAGACTGTGACCATGCTTGTTAGTACTATTAAAAGTGTCTGATCCAGGCACAAAAGCTAGAAAAAAATCACCAATCAGCAATAGCAGAGGTCAATTCTGATGGTGAGGATTAAAATGAACATTTCTTTGGGGCAGAGGTGGCCAGGATCTCAGAAATATGTTCTGCAAAGCTAAGCAAAGGGAATAGAGAGCTTGAGGGAAAAATAATGCAGTTTTTTAGTTGGACAGGCAGACTTTCAGGATATTGGATCAGGCACATACATTTTACCTCAAAGTGCTTCTTGTTGAAAAGTTCTGCATGTTGTGTTGGTTTATTTTATTACTCTCCAGATTCCCTTTACTGACAGAATTCCTTTCTCCTGTCATGTCAGGATACAAGCAATTTTCTGATCAATCCTCCAAGCCAAATAAGACCATCATTTTCCACAACAAAAAGGGACTTCCTAAAACAAACTCAAATCCAAACCAGAAATACAAGAATTTCACCTTGCTTTTACTGCCCCAAAATTCATCTAGCTGCATTCAGACAGGAGGGCAAGGGGGGAATGTTTCCCTCTTCCACTGTTTTATTCTGTCCAAAGTTGGTCGCTTGAAGTATCTGTGTGCTACAAATCACACATTTCTTTGATAAACTGATACAACACTATCCTGGAATGCTGGATATTACTGAGCTTCAAATTGGTGAAAGTTTTTTGTCCCTAATGCACAAAGAAAGTGAAGGGATTTTGAGTAACAGTTTGCAAGGCGTGTGCTTGTTGAGCAATTACTCCCTAGCATGTATAATACTGAAGAAAATCTCATTTCTTTTCCAGAGCAGCCTCTGTATATCAGCCATCTGCCACTGACTTTAGCCATCAGCCCCTACAGAAGCATGGTTTCATCTTTCACTGAAGGATTAGCCCATACCATTCTCATCTGCTATAGTCTTGCCTATCTATACACTTAACACCTTATTTTTAAATGTCTCCTTCCTGATTATAACGCAGAGATTATGATTCTCAGAGGCAATGAGAAGATGAGGAGGTGATCTGTACAAGTATGAGGGGGCCATTCCATCAAATTTTCAATAAGATCTGAAGGGGATATAAACTCTTTGTTGTGGGTGCAGTTGAATCTTTTCTGTTCTCTTCTTTTGCCAGGAAGATATGAGTGGCTGGAGTGTTTGATTCTATATATAACTGGTTGATGTCAGCTGGATGCCAACCCCTTTGAAGAGGATCAGCCCCCAGTTTGTCTCAGTACTAGGTACCATGCAGATCCCAGCACAAGGGTACAAACCATCCAGGACCAGGCAGGTCATCCCCATGCATAACTAACTTCTGAAGCCTCAGCTAAAGGGTTGACATCGCTTTTTATCTGCACAACAAAACAGTAGGGTAAGTGTATTGTTTCCTGAAATATTTTGACATTGTCTGTCCTACAAACTGTCATATACAAGACATTTATGTAACCTCCTGACTCTGCAATTTAAAAGATGTTTATATTTTTACTTAGTCAGAAATGCGCCTTCTTTAAAGATGCCAGAGGAACTAGTTTCATTCCTCAAATTCTTTATTAGATTAAGAAATTCCAAAATGTAACAATTCTGAAAACATAAACCAAGATGTAAATTAAAATTAGTTAGCAATTTACATCTTGTAGTATAGTGAGTAGATGTGAGAAGGCCTAGACCCTGACACTGATTTTTGCTGAAGAATTTATGTAACCAACTCAAAGTCCATTCCTTTGAATCTTCTATCCATCAAAACATGTCCTAACATCTGTCTGTAAGCAAGAACTGCCAGTGCATTTTGCAGTGCAGTATTTCTCAGTCAGAAACCCCTGACTTCACTGTTTGGCCATTTTAAACAGGCTGCTGGAAATGAAAGTTGGCCAAATTGTGCGCGCTGGCTCAAAAATGTAAAAAATGTGTTGTTTTTTTGCAGCGAGGAAAAATCGTATCAGAAAATCACAATGTTATCAGATTCTGCCCTGGTCAAAGAGAGGAAAGAGCAAGCATCAGCCATTATGGATGAAATACACAGAACTGGTATAGCACTGAACCCAGCTTGCTGCATATGCAATGTCCTCTAGCCCTCCCTAATACATTTTTTTAATCATAGAGTTTAACTCTGTTACAGCTTTGTCTCTGGGTGTTTTGCCATAAATAATCTTGTGGGAGTATCATGCTGCCTATGGTAACTAATCCTTTTGTAGTTGCCTCTTTTCATTTGAAAGCTATTTTCAGATGAACAACTGCTGTGGAGGAATGAAGTAATCTAACAGCTGATGAACATTCTGCTAGGATAGCCTTTCAGAACATTATTTGGGGTTAATAACATGACTTCATTCCATTTTAAAAGGCTATCATCTAAGAAACATAATGACCTGTACCCTTGTTTTCTTTTTCTCTGTTTCACTCTGCCTTTTCATATAAAGGATAAAAAATTTTGAATCAAATGTTTACATCTCTGTTCCTCTCAAATCTTGTCTTTGTAACTAACACATTTTACTAGCTCTTGGCAGTCTCTCTAATGCACAGCCACCAATTAATCTTATTTGATGGAAATTTTACTTCTCTGTTGTTGCACTGATGAAAATGAAGGCACTTAGGAGAAGGTTGTTTGATTTTCTAAAACAGGTTATTGAAGTTATGCTTCTAGCATGAGACCTAAAGAAGCAATTAACTCAGCTGGGAATACAAATCAGCTTGGCTTTCATTAGGCATGTGCTGGATGCTTTTGGAGAGCCTTCCAATCCTGCTCAAGAAGCCTTTTTTACCATCTACGTAAAAGACCAATTTTCTAAAAGTGATAAGCACCCCACAAGCCTCCCTAGAACAACAGGGAGCTGCATTAATATTTAGAATTTATGAAAGTTATACCACTTTCATGGGATGAAATACTGAACACTGAATTCCAGTTTTGAAAATCTTTCCAGTGGACTTCTGTTTCAAAGAACTTCTGGATTGTTTCTGCACTCACTTGATGACCATTGCAATTGCATGAAGAGTAGGGTGAGAGACTTAAGAATTTTTAGAAAAAGAAGGTATGAGTTTCAGTGCCTGGTCCTACTCCTTCTGAAATTTCCAGAGGTTTTTTTCTGAAGTTTCTATTCCTAAGCAAATACCTCTTTCCTATTTCCATTCTCCACTGAACATGCACTCAAGTCTGGAAGCCAGTCTGCCCTTCCAGATTTCATTACAACCCCTTCTTTTTTGGTATTGTAAACTCAAGCAGTACATGTGCCTGAAATAGCCTGCAAGCTCTTCAGGGCAAAAGGAAAAAAATAGTCTTTCATATGTTTGTTTGGAACCAGGCATTTCACATGGTAAATGTTGCTACTATTCATAGCAATACTAATAAATGTAGCACACATCCCTTGAAATCATTGGCGTATTTGGATAGTTTGTGCTGATGCTTAACATTTGCCCCACATAATCTTCCCTTTTATTATTTACATATTATCAGATTTGCTGTCAAGATTCATACTCGTAGTTATGGCAGCTTATCCTGCAAGATATGCTGTGATACATGGCCACTGAAGGCAATTCTAACTCTTAGAAAACATTCTATTTTTGCCTCTTCTTTGGATGCCTGGGATATTCATATATTTCAAAAAACCATGAAAGTCCATGAAATGGGTGTCATAAGGGACTGAAATTGATAACAAGCTCAGTGAAGCCAGACAGAAAACAGAAGGATAACCAAAGATGTAGTGACACAAAGTATAAGCCAGTTCTTTGGGACCAAATCTGAACAAGCCTTGGAAAAATCTGGTATTTAAATGGCTGAATTCAGCTCTACTAATTTTTGACATTTTGTTTTGCCCTGAATTCTTAATTCAATGAGCTTAACTTGAAATCTAGAAGGTGAACTGCTGTCTTTCTGGGCTCTGCATCAGTATTTCTAATGACAGTCCTGGGCCTGGTAATTACATCAAAATTAAGTGTACAGTTCCAGCCAGTCTCGCAGCCCTGTGAAAATCTCCACAGCTAACACAGGTACACAGTAACAGAAGGTTCTATAACAAGCCCCAGCACCGTGGAATGGTGAAAGCATTCCTACTGCATTTTTATTTCAGACCCTTTTTATTATAATGCCTTTAGGTAAACAGTGACTCTCCACCTCCTTGTTAAAAGATGTTCATAGCAGAAACAGCTGTTGAAAAACTCCAAAACCAGACAAGTTTTTTGCCAGTGTCTGAGATTACCAACCTCTGGGCAAGACTGGTGAAGACTGAAAGTCCACCTCTGCTGTTGGCTTATGGGACGTGACTGTCCCATTTTTTAGAGAAATTGGACACATCATAAAATGCTGCAGGAATAGACACCAACTGTAAACCTTCTTATGGCCTCAAAGAGAAACTATGTGAGTAAATCTGTGTGTGCACACAGTGACCTCCTCAAGCTCTTGGTTTGTCACTGGCAGACTTGGACTAATTGTCACATTTCTAAGACTACTTGGTAGAGGTAAACTTGGATGTGTATACATAGGTTTAAGGAAGCCCTTGGAGTTCATCACTTAAATCCCATGTCCAGTTCTATACTACTTCTTAAATGCATTCTTTAGTATCTACATGGTTAACTATCTTTTCTGATACAGTTAAAAAATCTTATTTCTGATACTACAACAAACACACTATCCAATATTTATTATTAAAGTTTATAGTCCAGATTAAGGTATTTAGAAGATTGTAAACTGAAGGATTAAAGGAGTATTAGGTAGTGAATGCAGGAAGAACTATATAAATCATATTTAAATACAATCTGCTGTGATTTTAAGATGGACTTGGCAGGAACAAATTAAAGAAATGAAGTTAAAAGGTTAAGATTAGGATTAAACTATGAATTAAACTTTCAGCATTATTTTCAATGTCCATCTCTGACATTAATGTTCTCTTTCTGTCATCCTCTAAATGTCCTCCTTCTCTCATTCTTCATCACCTTATCTGCACTGACACTGCAACTATCCCTAGACACATCATAAAACTAGACAGATGATTAGATTTTAGTTGGCAAGGAATTCAAATGAACTTTACACTTACAATTTCGGGATGCTGCCTGGATACACAATAGTACACAACGGAAGGGTACAAAGTAGCTTGGAGCCTTCAGTTAACATTAACAGGAACAGTGTGTATGTAAGGGAACAGCAAGGCCCAAAATAGATAACACCCAGAGTGTCCCAGAAGAATCCCGAGTGGTTTGGACAGAGCTCTGCAATTGCCTTGGCACCCCAGTCTCTGAGGATGTGTACGCTCCCCATTCTGTGTACAAACAACAAAAGCTTTTCTACCTGAAAATGTTGCTGATTTGTGGGGTGAATTTCTTATTTCCTACTAACATAAAACCATCCAGCAGTCTCTACCCCTGCAGTCATTTTGAGAAATGATAAAATCAAAATATGATTTGAGGTCTAAATTTCAGGCCACAGGCCAATAACCAGGGCAGTTATCTCCACCTCAGAGCCAAAATCCCACCACTATCAGTCACTGATAGGGCTACACTGGGCAAGCTGAGTCATTTTCTTCCATGTTAAGAAGTCTCTGTTTTGTAACTGTCTCTTAAATAACAGGAGGTTGTTAGGGTTCTTTACACACACTATTTTTAAAGCTGAAGTACACGATCCAGTTCATGAGCCAGTTAACTTGTTCTTGTTGCAGTGAAATCCACTGCAAACATTCAATCGAAATTGGTATGGACAGAAATGGATCAACAGTGATGCACTCCAGGGCCCATCGACTTGTTTGATTTACTACATGGAAAACTCTTGTCTATCCAGCTTCAGCTAAATATTTAATATACCTATCTCAATTAAGTTTTCCTAAATGTCAGCACATCACATTGTTTTTCCAACATAAAGTTACTAGGAGACACACGCCATTTACTCAAAACAAAACTCTTCATTTGCAATATTGACTTTGGCATTAGGTACCTTCTGCAGTTAATTAATTTATAATGTTAATTTTAAACTGGGCCTCCTTGCTTACTAGCAAGTTACTTAGTACATACAATTTGCCCTCATTTCATTTTAATACATGTCAAAGTTAAAAATTTTAAATCCTGGAGAGTATAAGAATATGTGATGCATAGAATGTCCTACTATTGTAATATTTCTTAAATTCTGCAGCGTTCTAAGCAAAAACAAATACATAGAAAATGGTTTCTTTATTGTTTAGCTTTCTGTATTCTAAGGTTTAAGTTCTGTTTCTAGGTTGAGGACATTCAGTGAGAGTTCAGTCACTAAGCAATAGCTTGCTCAGTGCCACCAGCATCCCAGTTACCAGAACACTGTCATGAAGATGACCATAGGAATTCTGATATTCAGAATTCTTTGTTTACAGTCCTGACTGATCTCCCCTTCTCTTGCTTATGCATTCTCCTTTTCAAATACCACAGGATGTGAATAAAGACATAGAAGACATTTTCCCCAAGTAGTGAATTAAGAAATACGCATCCAGTACTTCAGTTTCCTCTTGGAGAGAATAAACCCCAAAATGGTCTAAATCAATCAGTTACTAGAAGCATGTTGGAATTCTCCATTAGGACTCTCATTTTCCACACCTTGAGCTTATTTTGAAAGTTAGTTTAAAAATAGTTTAAAACCAGTATTTAATAGAGACTGGTAGATATGTTTAAAAGGGGTTCTCTCTTATCTATCCAATGCAGGACACAGAAAGTTAACTGAAGGTTTGATGTGGGAACACTGGGATCAGAAGGAATTTTGTTTCCAGTTTCAGCAGAAGCCAGTTTTTACTAGCCTGCTATTAATATAGTGTGTGGGACACTATAGATCTGATCTTGATAACAGCTGAAGCAAATTGGAGTTTGAGGTGTTTATCATCTTGGAAAATAGAGGTTTGTGGTGTTCAATAATCTCCGAAATTCTGGAAGAAGGCTTAATTTCACTAACACCATGTGACGCTGTGCTATTTGTTAGCTAAGTATGCATGAACATGTTGGATTTCAGGTTCAGGGCATGGAATATCAGGCACTGCAGACAAACAGAGGTTTGTATTTACCCATTGCATTGCAGTCTCACCCAGCTTGAACCTTGGAAAAAAGGTCAGCACGCCCAGAGATATCATGGTGGAGGAACTGTCGACGCTCAGCAACAGAGGTGCCAGGCTCTTCAAGAGACGCCAGCGGAGATCTGACAAATACACGTATGAAAATTATCATTATGTGGCAAACAAGCCAAGAAATGTGAGTATTTTGTAATGACTTATTAATGATTCTGGATTGGGTTCCTTTGGTGCTTGTGATACACATTGTGCATGATCTATCTGTAGTTTCAGGAAGAATAAAAGCAGAATCCTAGAAGGAGGTTAAGAAGCAGTGAGCCAACTGTATTTTATTAAATGAGATCCTGTAGACAAATAAAAGAAAAAATTACATTTCTTTTTATATGGTATAGCTATTTCCAATGTCTTTGATCCCTTGCTCAACAAAAGTTAAGTTACACTGGGATAAAATAGGATCAAGTTTGAGCTTTGATACATCTGCCTTTTTAAAACAGATCCGCACAAAAGAAATCCCATATAAAAAAATCTGAATAACTCCATTGAGCACCCAAGGCTATTACTAAACACTATTATTTAAAAGTCCATCTATGAATACTGTCCCCCCATTTCTCCCTCTACTGAGTATTAGAAGCTACACAGATAAATTCTGAGCACACCATCAATCTTGTCAGAATTCTGTAACCAATTCCATGATTTTGCTACTGTCTGACAAATCCATTTCCCTCTAGTCCACTTTCCCCCCCCCCAAAATCACAGGGTACATAGTTTGCAGTCAGTATGACATTGCAACACACGAAAAAACAATGCCTCTGGCTCCTGTTCCCTCTCCTAAGTGTCTATTTAGCACCGCTGGTGGTGTCTTCATCATCTTTATGATTCTGTCTGCCAAAGTTACTCTTTCTAACATAGTTCAGGATGACTAGAAAACATTCTGCCTTGATCTTTTTTTGTTGTTGTTTCAAGCTTAAACAAGTATTATTTGTTTGCTTTCCTACTTCAAGAAACTCTTACTCTAAACCAGTCTATATTTGAATTGCTTTTAGCCTATGTGTCATAGCTAAAATAAGATGCTGACTTCTTATGAGACTCTAATTCTATATTTATGCAACAATGATTAAGCCTTTGGATGTTTCCTCAGAACTGATAACCCAATAGGAGGGTGGAAAATAACAGCATATCATGAATCTCCAGAAAGTGACCTGCACTGAAGTTGTTATTTCTATTACAAATAAAGGAAAAGACAATCCCAAACAAAAGCAGTTTAACAAATGCAGTGAGTTTTCAACTGATAGGGGAAGAGACACTTTGAAGAATCAATGCTTTGAAACTCAAAGGGCTCAAACTTGCCAGATTTCTTGACCCTTTGGGTAGCATGGGTGCTCTGTGTGGCACAGAACAGCCTCTAGTGTCTAGTGACTGAAAAAATGCTCATTTTTGGTTACTTAGACAATTTAAGTGTGAAGGGAATACTGTACCAAACAGCAGGACAGTGTTCTTTAGGATTGTACACTCTGGGAATCAGATCTGGGCTGTAAATCAGAGTATTACTGCAGCCTCCCCAGAGAATCACATGCCTGCAAGTGCAATTTCCTTCTGTCTGAATACAGCGTGGAGAGCCCATCCAGAGTGTCAGAATGGACGGCCTCAGTGCGGAAGGAATTCCCCAGCACGCCCCAATGACACCTCCCAACACACCTGATCCCCGGAGCCCTCCACACCCTGACAACATTGCCCCAGGTAATATGTGAGTCTACAGCACTAAATAGATTTAGTCTCATTTCATAGCAAAGAGATGGCCATTTTTTAAGACAGTAACTTCAACAAGAATTTTTTAATAGACTAATATTATAAATAGATACATTTGAGTCAGGTAACTAATCAGAGCCTCTCCCAGAAATGTAAAGTGATTAGTTGCCTGTGTTCATTTTTAAAAGATCTGATATAACATTTGTACTTCTTCTCTCTTAACTGAAAACATATCTTAATATCAAGAAGAGATTGTTCTTATATTTACAGGTCTTAAAAACACTGAGAAAGAGATCCTCTGATTTAAAACCACATGAATATACTGATTTTCCTTTGCCAAACCATTGTTTCCAATATGCAACACCCTGCCCAACAGTCTGAAAGTTATTCATTGTAGTTTAATTATCCATAAATGTAAATCTGAAGCCACTGAGTTTTGCTAGAACTCTTTAGAGAGGAGTAACTTTAAAAGGAATTTGCCTCTGGCTGCATAAACTGTTCTTTTTTAAATCCTTAACTGTGAGGGTACTGTTGGCTTTATTTAAAGGCGTGAGTTACAATAAGGCCTTATTTTGTATTCTTTAAAGATTAGAGAAGGCTAATTTGTTTTAATTAATTTATTCAGTGATATAGCCCTTCTTCCTGTTTATGAATTATCCATGAGCAGTCCATGGTTTTTACAAATTCATTCTTTGTTCAGAATTACTCAATGCATGTTTTGTGCAGACCTTTTCCAGTCCATGTAAACTAGGTCAGTCCCGCTCTGTTGGTGACTGCTGAGGCTCTGCGCATCCTTTGGCCAAACACAATACAAACAGAGGCCATTTCCATTGCTAAGACATGATACAAATCTTTAAGCCTTTCTTTAGGCAGAAAAGGTCTGGTGAAAGGGGTAGATATTAAGCCACAGGGGGGGTTAAGTTTATAGAAGGAAATAATTTAAAGACCTAGATGTGGATGTACTTGTGGAAAATTTCACTCAAAGAGTGAAATTCTACCTCAAAGAGGTAGAATTATCTTAGTTTTAATCAAAAGGCTGTTTTAAAAATCTTTTTGTTCACATTTTCACAGGATGGTGGCAAGGAAGCAGAAAACACAAAGCAACATTATAATCGTTTTACCTCGATCACATTGCAGGATATTCTGGACCACTGAAAGAAATTCCTCCTGAAAAGTTCAACACTACTGCCGTGCCAAAGTATTACCAGTCTCCCTGGATAGAAGCGATTAGGGATGATCCAGAACTGCTGGAAGCTTTATATCCTAAACTTTTTACACCTGAAGCAAAGCCAGAACTGCCTGACTACAGGAGCTTTAACAGGTAATCCTGAATGAAAACTGAATTTTACTGACCAGAGGAAAATGACTATGAAATAAAATGTTTCCACCACCTTTAAAAACCGTACCACCTGTGTTTGCAAGTGTGTGCATAAACAGGAACATGCACAGAGATTACAAGTGGCAACAAGAGCATTAAGGAGGAAATGAGTCTATCTCTAAAGTATAGGCCCAAATTCAAATTGTAGAACTAGGAATATAAGATAAATTGCTAAAAATATTGAAAGAAAGAAAGTATCAGAATCCAGTGCCCAGAGAAGTTGTGGATGCCCATTCCTGGAGGTGTTCAAGGCCAGGCTGGACGGAGCTCTGAGCAACCTGGTCTAGTGAAAGGTCTCCCTGCCAATGGCAGGCAGGTTGGAAATAAATCATCCTTAAGAGCCCTTCCAACCCAAACCTCCTATGATTCTTTGATTCTGTGATTCAGTGTACTCAATAAATAAATATGAGGGAAATATGAGCTTCAAACTCCTTTCAGGATGCCCATTGCTGACTTCAGTAGGTATGGTGTCATAAGATCTCTCAGGGAAACCCTGAGTCAGAACTTTGTTTCCAAGTTGTATAATGCAAACCATTCCTTTTTAATACAACTCACATGGCTTTGTTTCAGGCAATGATAGTGCAATGGACTTTATCCCACAACCAATCCTTCACACTAAACAGTTAGATTCCTATTTTATTGCAGTATAACATTTTTATATCTTTGACAACCTTCAGCAACAAATTAACAGATTAAACATTGTTTTACTTACATAGCATCTAGTGTGTTATAGCTTTCAGTAGCTATATGGACAACTTTGGGGTTTTAAAACTTTAAAGCAAATCCTTACTCATGTCTTTTGCTGTCTTTCATTCCATTTACACTATTTTTATTTACTGAAGTAATGGACAACCCGGCTGAGTTCCAGACAGCTGAGCCAAACCAAAACCCCTCCTCAAAAGGCCAGACAGCAATCTATTGAAAAAGAAAATGGTTCATGGCAATACAAACCTAGAGAAAAATATCACAAACATCACTTGTGTTCCTGATATTGATGTGGGCCTCAACTATGTGTGCAAATACTAAAACATTACACAATTCAACATCAAAATTGGCACTGCAGACACTGCATTAATTCTGATTTCCTAGCAGCAGTATACACTGCCATGTTAATAACTGAGTCTGTGTGGCACACTCTTCTCAGCAGACAAAATAGCAAATGCAAGTCAGAGATGTGCCACAGCTGCCAACATTGGAACAGTAACAGCACAGTTTATGTACTGTGCTTATTGTAACTGAAAAAAAAAATTAAAAAAATAAAGAGCCCAAGAAAAAATGCTAAAGATACATATACATGGAAATAGAATCAGTTCTCCCTCTCACAAGAGGTGGTACTCATTATTGTGAAGAACAGCATCAGACAGGGCACAGAGACTCCATTAACAGGGATATGTGTCTTGAGACAGTGTCTGATGGCTTCTTTGTGGATTTTTAGGCTGTCTCTGTGGTCCTAGGTTCTGTTAGCTGCCCTCTTTACAACACTAACTATTTGGATTTCTTTTTATGTGGATTTTCTCTGTGTATGACATGGCAGAACTGTGGCTCACCACAGTCTGAATTTCTTGAACATATATGCATTCTTATAAGGAAAAGGTCAATGTTCTCCCTCATAACTGCCATAAAAAACTAAAATCTGGCACATAAATCCAGATCCAGACTGTGAAACTGGTAAATTCAAACCAAAAATGTATCAACATAGTCCACCACAACTCTCCTTCTTGTGGAAAAAAACTGATATCCAGTAGAAAAGGATGCCTGGTGGCCCTAGAAAAGCTGTTACAACCTACAGTCAGACTTATGTTTTCTAGCAGATTCAAAAAGAAATTGAGAATTTGAAAAATTAAAATTCAAGATACTCATCTTGTGGAGAGGATTTTACGGCCATGACTTAGACGTCTACACTCCTAAAAACGTGCAGGAAAGTGTTTGATGATGGAATTCAAAACAGCACACTGCATGCCAAGCTATCCAACAGAAGAAGGCTAACCGGACTTCTGTGTTTAGATCCTACTAAGTCATTCTGTGCATCTAGGTCACAGCATCCTCGGCTTGTTTAATTGCAGTCTTGGAGAGAAAGCAAATGATGCTGTATTAAACAATTAAAGTGTGATATAATAGCACCATTTTGTTATCAGCTAGGGTATCTATCTAGGCTTTCTATCCTGCTTCATCATCCAGTAAAGTGCCATGTGTTTGTTCTCCTGCAAAGCACTGGTACAGTCACCATTAGTCAGGAGGGGGTGTGGTTAACAGCAAGTGTGAGGCATAGGGTTCCCAAGGGAAATGGACCTGAGATCCTTCCCGGTTCATTCACTGGCGTCTGTTGAAATGGCACTCAGACTTTGCAGACCATTTCAGGTTCCTTTCAGCTTTCCTTGTTACACAACAAACTGAAAAGCAGCACAACCTGAGCAGGTAGGGAGGAGTTGGAACTGAGACACACATTCACAGCTTAAAAGTATATTCAGCACTAAACAGCATCCAGATTTTTTCTCCTGCTGTCCAGCAGTGGTGACTCTGGATCCTGCAGCAGTGCAATTTTTATAACACTAAGGAATTTTTAAAAATAAATAAGGAATTCATAGAGGTATTAGTTGGAGTCTAGTATTCATTTTAAGCTGCAGGGACCTTGCAGTGTTGGCAGGTCACTGGAGGAAGAGCCGTGGCAGCAAATGTCAGGCCGGTTTACCCTGTGAGGCAGGGCTGTCTGTGAGCCAGCCAGCAGTGCTCTGACAGCACAGCACCGGCAAGAGAGAAATGGGGCTCAGAGGGGCTCTGAACACACACTGCACACTCTTTCTCCTCAGAGATGAAAACGAATCTGTGCTAGCAGAGAAATACTGCAGAACAGACCATGCCATCTGGTTTCTCTGGGAGATTCATTCCTTTTAGGATTGAAGAAGCATTTACTAGTGAAAAAATTTCTTGTCTCTTTTACCAGCACCAAGTAATCAATCTGTGGGAAAGCAGCATGAATCTGCATTTGCTAAGGAGTTTATAATATTACTTAAATTAGTACCTTTATTCCATCTGCTTCCTTGGAGCTGGATAAAATGTCAAAGGTAGGATTATGAGTAATATACAAAGCACTACATCTTACGCAGGACAAGCAAGTCGGACTAGTTCTGCCTCTCCTACCAGATAAATTCTCACTCAGCTTTCTCAATTCCCAAAGACTATCCTTTCAAAAGCACTACAGGAATCCAGTCCATCTGGACTGGGCTCTGTTTTCCTTGATTCATGGATTCTGGAGTCTATTACAAAATGCTAAGATCCAGAGTCACACAGAAATTTTGGGTGCTAACTTGAAGTGACGTGAGATTAGTGGGAGCTGGGTGCTTAGCCAGTTCCTTAGCACCCAAATACCTCTGTGAAATTAGCATTAGCTCTTGCACTAAGCTCCCATGAAGCTCTGAGCATTTTTCAGGGTCAAATTATTTGCTCCTATGTTTCATTTTTTTCCAGTATTAACAATAAGCAAAATGTTCTATGAATGACATTCCCATTTTAAAATGTGAAACTCGCATTTTTTGTAATTATGTAACTGAAGGTGCTAATCTAATGCAGTTAAAACATTTCTTCAGACTTTCCCCAATCATCAGCTACAAGCAGTCTCCAATGTCGACACAATATAATGTTGAATAAGAAAGACTGAGGGTAAAAAATTAAAAAGAAAGCCTGCTAAAACAACAGCTAAAAATAAACATGATCGTGCCTGCTATTGTTAAATCAAGCACCCACTTTTTAGGAATATGCAAAGTGAATATTAAACAATCTGTTACCCTTCCTGCTGCTATTTCCTATGGCTCTGAACCAGCATTTCCGCCCTAATTATGAGCAATGACTACTGGAAGTTTTTAGGCATGAGATTTAGGCTTCTATACAATGAATCAGAGCTCAAGTAGCACAGCTGATGTCATAGCACAGAGGTCATTACAACACCACGTTGTCAGACAAGTTATTGCTCACAATATATTTACTGCTGCTGTAAAGGAAAATCAACATCTATTAGCCAATTACTCTACTCTCCTTTCTGTCAATCATCATGTGCCCCTGCCTATAAGGCAGGAATACAGAGTTCTCTGAGGCCAGACTTTGTATAGCAACTACAGGGGGGTGTTTTGCCACAAAAGATGTTTGAATTTCCAAAGAAAGCCCTCCTGCTTCTGTTACATACAGAAATACACTCTATTTAAAATCCATAAATACTACAAAGAGGATGTTTTAGACAACAGAATTGTTTTGCAATTTATACAACTATTATAATTCTGTTTATTTGGATTATTCCTTTAATATACATATCAATGATAATTAACATCACAACAATGTGAGAATGTGTATCGTAATTAGGGCAGCAATTAAAACAATATTTATTATCCGGTGAGATGTAGATCACTACATTCACTCTGTGCCAATTACCAAGCAATTATTTTTAATCAGTATCATACGGTATCCATGTTGACATTGTGACCTAGAAGACAGCTCCACAAGAAAAGCTTGATACCACAGGCTTGATACCAACTTTGGATAAACAATTTCCTTTGACCTCAAGAGAGTTTAATGCCTGGACTGGCTGCTGCTGCTGCAACACCTTGTCTTATCGTCATCCGAGAAACATTTTTAGAGCTTAATCCAAAGCAGTGTTCTTCTCTCAGTGAGGGTGCATGCCCAGAGCTTGCACGATTTTTTATATCTCCCAGGACTGATGCTTTGAAGTTAACACCATCCCCTTCAACAAATGCTGCTCGTACCAAAATGCAGTGAATCATCCATGTAATGGCAGAGCAGCACCATTTCTTTTATGTCACAGATTCATTTTTCTGAACTAATCTCTTCTTTTTGTGTATGCATACTTAATCCTTAGTACAAAACTTAGGGGTTTTATCCTGCTGAAAATCCTAGACAGATCTTCAAATTATGTCTTTTAGTTTCTGTTGGTATTAATTTCTCTGGGCTTCTGCTATAATACCTGGAGCCACTGGAAATATATTCCATCAGATCTGTTGTTCTGTACCACACACAAAATATACCAAGGCTGGTGAAATTCCATTTCAACAGAAATTCATTTTCCTATGCCACTACATATCTGGCTTTGCATAAACCAGGTGCTCTTGTGCAATTTGAAAATCTGACACTCTTCACTGGCTAGAATATATCCCAGCAAAGTTATGCAGCTGATCAAAATGCAGAGCACATACCACAGTCTGTTTGTTTGTACAAAGGAGGCTGGAAGAAGTGACGGGAAAACTCCAGGGTTTTTTTCAGTCTGAAACCTGTATATACAGGAGATCATGGGAGGTATTTGGAAATACTGTTGTTTTAAAGTATTTCCAAATGGATGTAACAGTCAGCTCCAGCTTAGTATTCCTTATCTTTCAGTTTCTCAGGCTTACTGCCTGAGGGAAATTTACATTTAAATAACATGAAAAACGCTGGGTGAACAGTGTTTCAAGGTTTAGTTACATAAACATTTTCTTCAGAAACAAAGCTGGTGTATCAAGTCCTCACCCATTCCCTCCTTTCCAGAGCCTGTTGTCTTTGGCTGTTCTTTTCTGCTTCACTCATTAAGCTCCACTCCTCTTCGCTTGTATTGCTACAATTGTTCGAGCCTACTAGACTGCTGAAATAATTTGGATTTTGAAGTGCTCCTTTGTTTTGAAGGGTCTTTGTTTAACCCAGATCACATAAGTGACCCGAGTTTATAGCACAACCCACATACATTCTAACTGGTACAACAATATGGTGCTGAAACAGTGTAGTGGGAGGAACAAGCAGCTGAGGAGAGGAGAAAACGGGGTGAGAAGTTTCTGAACTAATTACTTGCTAGAGAGAATGTGTTGAGCCACAGTTTCAGACTTATCAACTTAGCACCAACAAAATAAGTTTAGTAACTGTGACTCACCAGTTACAGGGTTTTCTTGTAACATCTTTTTCTCTCAGCTTTTCCATCCATTTGAATTTTTAATAAGGCTGCAAGCTTTATCTAAGGGGAAATAAATCAGATCTTAAAGAGAATTTCCCAGAAAAACAAACAGAATACTTTCCCCCGAAGCTTGAAAATGTAAACAAGAAATTGGAACAAAAATCTGTTCTTTTCAGCTTCTGGGAGGAAAAGAAAACAAGTATTTTTAAAATCACATTTAACTTTTATTTCTCTGATATCTACAGAGTTGCCACTCCCTTTGGTGGTTTTGAGAGAGCATCAAAGCTGGTTAAATTCAAGGTACCAGATTATAATATGCTGATGCTAAACGATCCCAGATTCATGATCCTTGCAAACCCTCTTGCTGCCAGAAGATCCTTCAACAGGACTCCCAAAGGGTGGACATCCGAGAATATCCCTGTAGTGTTCATTCAGCCTGCGGAATCCAACACCGTTCCAGAAACAGAGGACCTGTGAGAGAGGCTGCATTCTACATGGTACAAAATGCTGAAAGCTGCACATCTGTGTATTTTTGGTCCAAATACTACTAAAGGCTACTGACAAAATTTTTCCTTGGAAGCCGGAGTATAAGTAATAATGTCAGATGCAGTGTCTCTTTTCTGGCACCCAGTTTCATCTGTAAACATGAGCTAAATAAAGTAACTTGGAAAACACGACAGTGATATTTTCTATTTGTTTACATGTTCTTCTTTTACTTTCTGAAATCTTTGATTGTCGTTTAAGAACAAGTGTACCAAGAAAAAAGAAGTGACACTACTCTCAAGGGACTTGACTTGATAGGCACAGTGATTTAGGGAAAACAACCAAGCAAAGTCTGTACTCAATGCACCCCAAGTCCTGCCTACTCAAGATAAGCTCTGACAAACCAACCTTCTTCCCAAAAGCTGCCTTTGGCCCAAGTTAAGTACTGTGTCATTACTTCAGTGACAGCAAGTTCAGGCCATTTTCCTCCTTTCTGACTCTTCCTCAATTTTTATGATGCACATCAGTGCCTGTGTCACCTGGATTTGTTTACAGAAAACTCAGTAAATTTGGCAATGATGAGGATTACGTAGTGGTATGAAAAAGTACAGAGGTATTTCCTGGATGTCTAGAATGTTTGTATTATTCACAGCTAAAAAGCCCAGCAATGACTGGTTATGTCAAACATACAAAAATGGTATCACCAAGCTCTGTTACCACAAATACTTTTATTACTAGAAAGAAATTTTATAGACCTTTTCCCCTACAGCCACAGCGTACACTGAGACTTAAAAGCAAGAGAATTTTCTTGCTCTTGATATACTGATAAGCTCTGGTATTTTATAAATAAAAGCATATGTGTTTTTCAAATATCATTTCAAGGCAGGTAGTTGGCAAAGGAAATTCTGCCACCCATTTTCTTTAATTTACGTTGTCACACAAATAGCACAAATAAATGTAGAGGCCCTGAACAAAAATATGAAATAAAGAAATAAATTCTTTTAAAAATCAACCTCATTGACTGAGAACACTTTCCTAGCAAGGGATTAGTTTGGGAATCTTAACTGTGCACATTGTACAACAATTATATGGACTATAACAAAAGTATGAATTTTTCAAAGGTAAAAATGCAAGACTAAAGAAAACATCTACGGTGAGGTGTGATGCAAAAAAGTTCTGGAGGAATTAGTATTTTATGAGCATTCATAAGCCTATTCGAAGAGAAATATGAGAAAATTGGCGCATAGCACATACACAGTGAGGACTGTGAAGAGGGGATACATCATTTTTACTGTATTCTCTCTAAAAACAACCTATACATGCAGAGCATGCCACCTTGCTTCTTACACAGCACACACAATGGCAACTTTAGTCTCCTATTCATCCATGGATCCACTGGAGCAGAACAGGCTCAGGAGGCTTCAGATGGCTGAGAGGCACTGAGCCTGCTACACACGCGTTCAGCTGATGGCTCAAACAACAGGAATCACCGACAGTCCTTACGTTCTGTCTGAGACTTCCCAAAGGAGCTGTGTCACAGCAAACCCGGTAGCTCTGATTCACCTCTCAGCTTCAGTCCTGGCTGCAGAACAGGAGCGCTGTGCCTCCTGTCTCCCAGCTCTGCCACCAGACAGCTACAAGCACACCAGCCCATGGCATGGGCCCACACCACTCCATGGAAGCCCAGCTGGCAGGGAAGAGTCTCCAGCCATGCCATTCAACCCTCCTGTGCTGAGGGGCTTTTGCTAAACCACCTGCTGGGAAGAGGCCATGCTAAACTCCTGAACCATGCCTGGGAATCGTTTGGGAGAGTGCTAATTGGCAGAGGGAGGGCTGTGCAATGTGCTAAGCATTCAACAGCACGGAGCAGCCAGTGCCAGTGTCCAGGAATGTTCCCTGGCTGCATCAGCCTGGATGGAGCCTCATTGTGCAAGTCCCACTGCAATAAACAAATCCCTCTGCCAAAAACCAACTCCTTTGCCACAAAGGAACATCTCTTGGTAAGACTGGGAATTCAGAAATCCGCTGTTACCTTCAGTGGGTTTTTAGCACCTGCATTTATTTTTTCAGACTGTTATATTGCACTTGAAATACATCCTATAACTAAAGGAAAGCTGCAGTGGGGCTCCTAAAAGCTTCTTTTAGCTGTAACACATACAGCAGCAAGGACAGATTGAATGGGAAAACACACAAGTAACAGATTTACACAAACAGAAACAAGCACAAGTTTATAAATATATCAGGAAATGTGCATATAACATCATGTACATTTTATCACAAGATACTCATATTTTCTTCAAAAAGAGAAAGGCACTGAAGGGTATGGTGAAAAGGCAGAAGTATGTTAAGAATAAATATGCAGTTAAAAATGTATAAAAGTCTTAGTTCCCAAAGGCTTTTTTGCCTCATTTTTATTTACATTAAGGCACCCATTGCAGCAGTATAAAGGGAACTAAAAAATTCATTTAAATGTTTTCACTAAAAATGTGTTGAATTGAGAAAATAGATTTGCTCTTTCCCCATCTATACAAAATACTCGATGGTCACAGTATGTAAAAAATAAATAAGAGATGTACACTACTAAATTGCTACATGACTATAAAAGATTTTTATAACATATGCACCTTGAACCTTTTTTGACATGAAAAGTCAGGGTTCATGGCCTGCACTGTCTGCTCTGGAGAAAAAAAATTTAGCTGCATGATCCCTTCTGAGAAATCTTAACTATGTCAGCATGTCTTGGCTGCTTTCCCTCCTGCATGATCCATACAACTGACAATCATGGAAATAAATTATTATTCTATTGTCTCAAAGTATCCCCGTGTTTAAATTAATTTAATACACATTGTCTCAATCAGAAGCAGGAAGAACACACTGGAGACAGACTTCTACTCCCAGTGAAATCAAAGAAAAGTTTTGGCATTGCCCTCTGTGCAGACAGAACTTCACCATGGTATTTATTTCATCTTAAACATGTATTTGTAATCAGAATTTATACTATGTGTTCAGCACCAGAATGGATATTGTAGATTATAGAGCTGGGCCTAACTATGTATGTAGTTTGTTTTGCATTTTACATCTGGTGAAGTGCTAACAACCCTAATAATGCCTTAGAAATACTCTGGGAAACTGCATGGAAATAAAATGCAGGGAAAAACAAGCCTATATCAAATAAGATCTCTTCAAAATTATTTTCAGACCAGACATGAATAGTCTGCACTCTACCTCAGCTCTCAGATGGCCTTACTAACCAGCACAAAATATTCTGGGCAGCACCTAAACCAATGGGATAAAACAAACTTCCTGAAATACATTAAGACTGTGAAGCATAAACCCCCATATATGTTAGATTAGAATTCCTTGTTGTGAGGCCCATAAATTATAATCAGATTAGACAGAAACACCAGAAAATCCCTATAAGGCTGACAAGTCACGTAGCACCATCTTCTTCATTATTCCCAGAGGCTACATACTGTTCAAAACCAAATAAAAAGTGATCTAAATGATTTATAAATAGTGTGTTTGCCACAGAGCTGTTATGTAACTGGGTGTTAGAATATAGATGATAAAAAATAGTTACAAAATGCAGTCAGCATACTGATACAGTTTAAGAAACAAAAAATTGCATATAAAATACTCAAAGGAAATTAAAAGCAACTGAAAGGGTGAAATCCTTTCAAGGAAATAATACATTATTTTAAACAGACTGCAGACTAAGTGTTCAGAGTAAGGAAAAACTACTACAGAGCTCTAACCCTTCTCTCCAAAATAAAAAGCTAGCATGGTTTAAGAGTACAATAGAGGAGACTCAGAAAAAAAGACAAATGAAACTTTACTGCAAGGACACAGTAATTAAACTATCTCAACACAAATAAAGGAAGTTATGACAGAGGTCTCCACAAATGGTATGGAAAAGATGATGAGAGAACAATAACACAGGAACAAACTGACTCTTAATAAAATGGTAAGGAACCAACTTTAAAATTAACGGAATAAATATTTTTTCAAGAAATGCCTGGTTGTGGAACCTGGTGCTGTAAGATGCCATGGGTCAAAAACTATTAATAACTTCAAAACAGGACAAACAACTTCCTAGAGGTAACTATGCCTGTTATGGATAATGGCTACTATGTGATCTGCATCTGGAACGTAGGAAGTGTGTGAGAAAGATCACTCCCCGTTTACCCCATTTCTTTCTATAAATATCTTCTACTGGACACTGTCAAAGATCGAGGAAAGAAGGATTTGTCAGTCCTATGAAATACTTTCTGTCTCCCCAAACCCATGTATTCAAGTACCACGTCAACTCTAGCACGTGCTGTTAGTACCGATGTTCATTAATTTACATCAAAATATCCATTAGGGGAGCAATTCCCACATGGGAATGGGAACATTTAAATGTAAGCTGGAACCAGAGAGAGCCAGGGTTAACTTAAACCTCCCACACAGCATATGGGCACTGCAGGGAACACAAAAGCCTGACTTCAGCTATGCCTTTGGCAAGACTCCTGATCCTATACAGAGAGCTCGGGTTAGAATACAACATATAAAACTTGATCCTCAGTTTTCCCATTAATAAAACAGAAATACTAATGCAGGCTGTACAAACCTTTCTTTTTGTTATTGTATGTTTGGGGTTCAGGGTTTTGGTTTTTTGGGGTTTTTTTGGGTTGCTTTTTTTTTTTTTTTCATCTTAAAGAATGAATTTCATGGTAAAAATAAAGAAAGTAAAAAATAGGCTACAAGAGTACATACGTAATTTTCCAGGCTATAGTATATAATGAATGCAAGAAGTATTAAATGTAGAATAACATTCTACTTTCATTTTACTTGAAATACTGGATTTCATTCTACAATGGGCAGACTCTAACTAATAAAAGTATTTGTATTTGATGTTTTTTGAATAAAGATGTAACTTTAGCTATTAAAAAGTCCAAATAACTTCTCTGACTGTTATTTTTGGACAAAACTATAAACTAAATTCAGGATGAATTCACAACCCTTTTGTTTTCAGATGGAAATTGGATTTCCTGAGAACAGACTATTCATCCAAAATACCTGCCCCAGAATTTGCAATACTCCCCTACTGCACAAAGACACTGTGAGACAAAGTTAAATAACACTTGCAAGAGGCAGAGGATTTATAAATCACTGTAAGAGTGAAAATAAGCCCTGGTATTGTGAGCCAACTATTCTTTCAAAAGCAAATGGAGATTAAAATATTCGACGGTGTTGGTACAAAGAACAGCTTGAACTTCGCCAGTTCAGAGCTGGCTGTACTCATTAGCACAGGAATGCCCTCAGGCTGCTTTGCATGGAAGGTATAACTTAGAACTGGATTTCTCTGGAGTTCTGAAGGACATGTGAATAGTCATCTTCCAGAGAAACAAAAAAAAAAAAAAGAAAAAAAGTAAAAAGTTTCAAATCTTGAGGCTATCCTGGGTGCCAGGAGGCTGACCATACCCAGTCCCCATAGTGGGAAGGCTGGCAGCCACGCAGAAGCCCTGAGGGTATCATTCCACTTCCTTTTCCTTTGAGAAGATTGTCTGCAGAGCCCAGTTAATCTAGGCAAACACTAACTTGAAACAGTAGTTACTGTGGTCATCACCCTCCAGATTACAGAAAGATGACTATGCAAGGTAACTACAAATGATTATAAACAAACATTTGAGGCATGACGGGCTCTTCCTAGGCTGGCCTACTGTATGTCAAGGAGCCAAGTAAGGCCTAATTCCGGCAACGGATTCCAGCACTATGTCATTCCTCAAGTTCTTAATGAGCACATTTTGACTATTTGCTGGCAAGGGTAAAAATAAGAACATGCTGTACAAAAAGGAGGGAAAAGAGCAAGCTGAACTAAAATGGAAGTGCCTATTTCCTATCCGGGTTTTGCAGTGATGCAAATACGTTTCCTTAATGTCTCGTTGCTGAAAAGGAAGCAATACTATACACACAGTTCAAAATGAAAAGTCTCCCTATATTTAATGATGTCACTTTATCATTCATTCAGATATAGCTGATAAAAGAGGCAGAAAGAAAGGAAAATGTGGACATGGGAAGCATCAGTGGGAAGGAAGCAGTAAAGCAGACCTGCAGCTCTAGCGTTCTGTGAGATGAAGACAGTTCTATTCTAGAATGTGTTCCTTCCACAGGACATTTTGTCTTAGCAATGTTTAGAGGCTTTGACATTTTCCTCTAATTTCCAACCTAAATTTGGTCATACCCATCTTAGAGTAATTTCTTAATACATTTTTTTTTTAAATTAAAACACGCTTCCTTTACTGTCACATTTTCTTCAACTGGTATATTCAAAGACTGTAAGGTCTTTTATGCTTCAGTTGTCCAGATGAAACAATTCAAGTTCTTTTAATCTTTTGTCCCCTGCTCTCTTTTAGTAGGGATTTAAAACATATTTTTACAACCCTTCTAAGTTCAATTTCTTGCATGTGGATTTCCAGACCTGTTCTGTTTTAAGGTCTCACCAGCCACATGTACAACACATGGCATTAGTACTGCTTTATCTGTACAAGAAGTACAGGGCTGAATTTATTTGTGACTGGATTCACATTTTCCACAGTAGCATCAAATCAGTGACTCACAGCCACTCTGTCTTTGGCTTACACACCCACTTCTTTCAAACTCTCTCATCTTCCATCTGACAAGCTCTGAGCTTTTATCAGGGAGCCTTTCCCATTAGGCTCTAACACACAACCTTGTACTTTATATTGTATCCCATTTTATTTCTCTAGTCCTCAAGGTCATCCAATTAGTTCAGTACGACATCACCCTACAGGGACTGTTTCCCAACTCTGTGATGTCAACAGAGCTCATTAGCAAGTTCTAGTTTTTGTGCCAGGATCACTAATGAAAAAATTAAACACTATGAGTTTCAATATCCATTTTTGGACAGAGCTCTAACAACTTCCCCCTGCCACTATGTGTAAGATATTGCCACCTTTTCCTCTGGGCTGTTTCTTCACCCATCTGACACTTACCTTAAAAATTCCCCTTTTCTTCAGTGTAACAAATTTGTTTATCTAGAAAAGCAGTTACTTTATCACAGAAAGAAAGTGGGCAAGTCTGGCCTTTATCACAGAAAGAAAGTAAGCAAGTCTGGCATGGTCTGTCTATGGCAAAAAAAAAAGTTTTATCCTATTTACTTCGACAATTTTTTTTCCTAAGAAGTCACCACATTATTTAAATACTGTGTTTTAACCCTGTTACATTTTGCTTGGGTATAGACTGAGATGCATGAAGAAGGGACTCAACTCATGTATTTTAAATCAAATAATGTTCAGTTTCTCACCCCGGACAAAATACAAAACATTTTTTGAATTCTATTATCTTAAGTATTTAATTTATTTTTTACTTTTAATGAGACAGAATATATATTATGTAATGTTAGCCATTGTATTATTTCTAATTTTATACTCACTAAATTCTTCTCTTTTGTTTTCATTTTACTTCACATTGAGTTTCACCCTGAAAATTCAATTCAACCACAGAAGTTGTCCGTATGAATCAGACCTCTCTTTCTTTTCTTCTTCTGTTGCAGACATCCATTCTTATTGGTTTACATCCTAGGAGGAAGCAATAAATGAGACCTGGAAACTTGAAAGGATTGTTGAAGACTGATGCAACATGAACAAAGATCATCATAAAAACTTTATTTTTTCAAGAGCACCCAGATGAGGACACAACTTCAAACAATTGTCAGATATATACAGCCTGCATAGAGTTTTCTTATACTTTGACTGTTTCAGCAACTAACTTTAAAAACAGAATGTCCTAAAATAGGAAAGGATTTCAATTGCATTGTTGTTCCACAGAAGTAGATTATTGGACTGGAAATTGGATTATCCAAGAGGAAAAATATTCATTTGCAAGACTTATGCAACCCCCACCCTTTTCCTTGTTCTTAAAAAATGAAAAAAATCAAGAACACAGAGACCTTGTTCCAGGCCCATTATCATCAAAAAGTCTGGAGAAGAATGCAAACCAATGATTCTTTTTCTCAGGGTGAAATTCCAGATGACTTCAATGAAATTGCTTTTGCCACCCCACTGAACATGGTAGCCCTTGAAAGCCACCAGGAAAAGGTGTATAGTCATGCTAATGTGCAACGAATAAGAGCAAAATATCTTGTGTTTATTCCTGCACCTACAGGAAGAAAACTTTAAAAAAGGCAGCTGTGCTCTATGAAAGTGTCTACAGCTAACTGAGAGGAGGAGGAAAAAGATCAAACTTGACCAGAAATGCTAGGAAGTTCTTTTTTAACTTAGCTAAAATAAACCACCACTTAACACTCTCATTGCTTCTGAAGTTTCAATTAGAGCTTTTAAGATGAAAAAAGCCAGTGATGCTTTTTTCCAGATAGGATCCATTTTCTCCTTCTTTCATTCATATCTTCTTATGTCAATTTCCATGTATAAATTTGAGGCTCTATGCAGGATGTGGGAATGAGATCAATTGGATGAGTAAGCTTCATGTGACTGCTTGCTACAGGCTACATGAGGAAAACACTGCTAGAGTGTGTTTAAAAGAAAGGTGGTGGGAATAAGGTGTTCGTGGTAGGGAAGATTTGAGCACTGGAATAGTTAGGCAAAGTTCCCCATAAGATAACACGTCTTCATGTACCTTACCGCAAGCTGAAGATGTATTTTTCACTTGTTCTGCTCTTGTTTTGGATCTTTTTGTGGCAATACAGCTGAGCATACAGCCTAGAGAACTTGGGCTAAGGTGATGTTAGGAGTCCCCTTCAGAACCCATAGGAAATGCATATGATTGCTATTTTATGTCACAAATAATAAAAATACTATTTACCTTTCCTCTGGTTCTTCTCCACCTTTATGGCTCTCCTTCCTACCAGGGTGTTTTCCTTAACTGTTGACAAATTATGCAGAGCACTGAGGGAATCACTCAGTGAAAAAGCACTGCTCCTGAAGACAAGCAATTGCAACAACATCTTGGAATTTGAAAGACTTTTTTTCCTCTCCAGGCAGAACTGTTTAAACATATGATCTGACAATACCCCAAGGGCTTAGAGAACATGGAAAAATCACATATTCTGAAGTAACCCTTACCTTACTTAATGAAACTTGACCCTGCTACAGTCTATGCAGAATAGGGCCCAGTGTCCCTGGTATCTTTCAAATTACATTTTCTTCTAGAAGAATGATTTTTTTATCCTTTTTTCTCCTGAGAAGAGTAGCACAGCCTCAAACACTCTCTTCAGAACTCAGTAATTACTTCACAAAAACACGATGGCAGTTCCCATTCACTGGAATGAAACACCTTTTTCAATTAAAATGGCATTATCTCATAAGTGTCTTAAAGTCAATGCTAAATGGTACTTGATCACATAAAAATTGTTTATGATAGGTCAGTAAAACAGACTGGACCATAACAGGCAGTATAATGTGTAGTGCTGAATTAAATGCAGTGAAAATACTTTAAAAAAGAGATGTAACTAATAAACCACACTTTAAATTCTGCATTGGCTTGTGGAATTTTATGCCTCAGACCCTACACGTAATTTGCTAATTTACTTTTTGCAAAACACTCCAGTAAGTACAGACACAGTTCCTGTTAAGTACACAAAGTTAATTTCACATGATAAACAGCTCATGAGGAAGGAGAAAGATCCATGCAGAAGACAAGAGTAACAATGCAATGACTCAATAAAACATTGCTTAACTATTTTTCAAAAAATCCTACAAACTTTAGTATTCTACCCCTCCAAGAAGAATTAGAGCAGGCATAATTTTTTATGAAACATTTGAACATGAAGAGGATAGCACTTGATTGAAAAGGTTGTTGTAAAGATGTTCAAAGCACTAAGAAGAAATATGAAAGGAGTTAGAGAACAGGTGTTCCAGTACAGCTACAGGTATGAAAATGTTCATAAAAACGTGATTAAAAAAAAAACCAAACAAAACCCGACACAATATAATTATTTCAGAGGAAGAAGTCAGAATTTATTTACAGATCAGCCATTGGCAACAAGATTAGAGATGACCCTGGAACAGGAAAATTGTAACACAAAAATAAACCCTTGTGTGCATCTGTAAAACACACATTTGCAGCTCATTCATTGATGAAAATGATGTGTGATGCCTGCAGCACCGAGAAAAAAATATTTAATGCAATTACTTTTCAACATTTTGATGTCTCCTAACTACGTTAAGACTTTTCTTTTGGCGCGTAACTATCCATAAACGTGTTTTACCCTGGAAGGGACATGTGCAAATCCCCAAACCCTGGATGTGCTTAAGGATCTGGATATGTTCTGCCTCCTTTCCCTCCAGGTCGGTGTTTTGTGTCACACCCTGAACCCACCTGCTTCAACCCTTCTCCTCCAAGTTTAACACCTCTTCAGCTCTCTATCAGCTCTCCAGTGTAACAATCTATGTTACTAATATTACCAAAGTGTACTTATAAACCCACATAAACATTCTTCTGCATCATGCCTAGCACATATCCTGTACTGCCACAAACGGCAGCAGGAAACCATTTGCCCCTGGTAGCATTGTTCTGTACGTGCACCATTTATTCTAATTTTAACATTCTTCTGCTACCTCATTTAGGGCTTCCTGTGCCGCACCTGCGTCATTCTCTGCCTGAACTGTGTGTGGAAGACTCTGTTAACATTCACTGCTAGAGATTCTTAAAATATACTATAATTAAAGCTCACAGACCACACTTACTTGGAGAGAAAAAAAGGAACAGAAGAAACCAATATAAATCCTGAGGGACTTCTAAAGATTAGTGGCGAAAAACAAATCCGTGCTGAAGAAAGGGCAGAGGCAAACACGAAAAGCAGAGTTCAGGGAAAACAAAGATATCAAAATGAGGCCATAATCAGAATGAGGTCATAATCCCACTTTGGGACACACAGATGCCTTCGCTTGACTGGCTTTGCAAAGAAGTAATGCAGGCATAAGGACTGAACTGACACTACCCAAAACAATAAGCAGAATGCTTTTTGTAAGTGTACAATAACAAGATGCACGAACACAAAATTAGATTTTTAATTACCACGTTAACACACTTTCAACATGTTTTTACCCTTAAGTTTCTAGTGAGAACCTATCAATAAACAGCTAAGAAAGAACTACACAAAAAAGTAGTGCCAAGACACTGTGTGAATCCTAGAACAATGGATCAGATATCCAATTCCCTTTTAAAAAAATCGCACATTCTAGGCAAATTTTAAGAAAGCAAGAGGCAAGCAAATATGGTATCTGTTAAAAAAAAAGTATATATATAGATCAGTCACTGGCTATGACATCTTAATGCCTCGAGAAAAAACATTTTATACAAATCCTGTATTAAGTAACCCCAACTTATCAACATGAGTAGACAAATGGCCACTGAAAAACGTGGCTGGCCATCCATCTATCTATCACAAAATCTGGACAATATAATGAAAATCTTGCCAAAGAATCACCAAATCAAAAAGTTGGTGAAAAACACTGGCGAGTGAACCTGCTAAAACTGTTTTGCTAGTGGGCTTTTTACATTAGCAATTTAATGGAAGAAACAGTAGCAAAAAGTAATCTGAGGAAAATGTATCCATTTTTTTAAAAATATGGATACAAGAACAACAAAAATGTAGTATTTAAGGCAGTAAGCTAATTCGATGCAGTGCCTTGTATTCCACAGTCATTTTGCAACCTGGATTACCTAAAGTAGATGCAGAAAGGGAACTTTACAGGGAAATTATTTAAATTACTATTGCAAAAGATGCTGCTGGAGAACTGAACATGCTCTTAGGCACAGAAGCACTTTTCCATTCCTAGAAGGCTATCAGAAAGGCAATTGAAAGAGCAAAAATACAAGTTGTATCCATTAGCATGTGCCAAGGATTGATGTTGGGTGTGGCAGCAATATCATTGCAAATGTGAAATGTGTTAGCGAAATCTACATGTTTATCCAGGAAAAAGACCATAATAATGGAATATGAAAGGTACTTGAGCAACTAGAAATATGAGCATTTGTGGATACGGAATTCCTATCTCAAATAACAAAAGGAAACACCCCTCCCTAGCCGAAATAATAGACCAGATAAAAATCAGAGGGGACACGACTTTGGGGCAGTGACTCTGGGGCAGGTGATAGATAAAATAATAATATAGCATCTTTCTAGGCCACATGGAAGTCAAACGCAACTCTGAGGTGGATGTACACTCGCATGGGGTTTGGCTCACAAGCCACTCTCTGCCAGTGCTATTCCATGGGCATCTCAAGGAAAGCCAATGTGCACAGCCAGATATCCTGGAATGAGAACTGGAAAACAATTGCTGGAAAAAACAAGCGCCGCCGCGCTCACTTTAACGGGTTGTGAACTCCAAACCTGAGTACCTGAGGGGCACCCACTACGCCCTTTAAACCGAGGACGGCTGTGCCCTCGAACAGTGACCAGGCGGGGAGGGAGAAGCGGCGTTGTGACAGCCCCTTACCTCGCCGCGGCTCCCCCTGCACCTCCGGCAGGACGCGCGGATCCGATCCCGCTCCCGATCCCGATCCCGATCCCGCTCCCGCCCCACCGCCTCAGGCGCCACCGCAGCCCCTCAGGCGCCCCCCAGCCTCGCGCCCCTTCCCGCGCGCTCACCGCGCACGCGCGCCGGCGGAAGGCGCGGCCAACGCTCCAATCGCTTCTCCCCCCCGCCCCGCCTCTCTCTCCGTCTCTCCCTCCCCTGGCTCGGGAATATCCGGGATACCGCGCTAGGAAAGCGTCCAGGCGGCCGCCTCACTGCGCAGGCGCGACGGTGCCGGGCCGGGGAGGGGAGCGCGAAGGAGGAGCGGGAAGCGGGGGAAGCAAAAGTTGCCGTGAGGGCGGGGCCGCGCCTGGAGTTGCCGCCGGGAGGGGGCGGGAGAGGAGCTGCGTGAGGAGCTGCCGGGTGAGCCGGGGGTCTGCGGGGACTGAGCCGGGGGTGGGATAGGGGCTGAGCGGCGGGTCGGGCAGGGTGTAAATTGCAGTGGGCAGAGGTTGGCTCGGGCTGGGGATTGGGCACGGTTGTGGCCGCGGTGCCGGCGGGGGAGGCGGCCGCAGTGTCGAGGTGGGGACGGAGCGCCGGGGGACGGGACCGCCACCTCCTCCCGGCTGGAGTTAAATCCCCGCCGGGGCTGCGTGGGTGGGGGTCAGCGGCAGCTCCGGGGCCGCGGGCAGCTTTGCCCCCGCGCGTTGTGTAAGCGGAGGGGCGCGGAGCTGGAGCGGGGACCCCGCGAGCGGCGGTGAGGGCTCCGAGCGAGCCGCGGTGCGCGGTTAATGTTCAACGCGCCCGTTCCGTGCCCACCAGCGAGCTCTCCGGCTGTGTTTCCAGAGGCTGTCTGGAACAGGAAATGCCAGTACAGGTAGTTTGTACAGGTTTGTTTGAAATTTAATCAGTTTGCAGCGTTTTGGAGGCAGAGTTGTTTGCTGTGTGTTCGTACAGATGGAGTTTCAGAGGCGTGTGGGTAGATGTATGTAAGTGTATGCAAATCACCTGCTTAGCATCTGGTCTAAGTTTACCTATATCCCTTACTTTGGTTTTCAATGCAAATATTTCAAAAATAGCTTTTCAGAGGAACCATGACTTGTTGTCTCAATGTGGATTTTTTTCCCTTCCCGGAATAAGTGTGAGTTTTACATATCTCTACTTAGTGCTTTATTTTGCACATGCAACCTCCCACCAAAACCACCAAGCCACTTAAGCTTTCTTAACTTTGAAGCTACTAGCATTATTTTAAGAACAACAATCGTGCAAACAGTATTGTGCCTGATTGATGATGCGGTATCCCCTTCCACCCCAAGGCAATGGAAAATCCCTTGACTGATTTTATGATTACCTGCTCTTTTCTTATAGAATGAATGGGTGTTTTTTGGTGTCAAAATAGTGAGACCTCATGTTATAATCTGACTATAAATTAGCCTTGTCAAATGGTAAATAATCCCTTCTTGCCCTAACAAATTGTTGTAAAGTAAGAGGTATTTACTGGTTATTTTTTTTAAGCATCAAATTACTTGTATAAAAAGTTATTATTCTTGACCCGTGGTATGTTGACAGTAAAAACACAAAAAATATGCACTTGACTTACATATCAAGCCTTATTAGTGCAGAATATTTTTTGGCCATACAGTGTGCATGATGTGCTACTGACAAAATCATTTGGGTATGCGACAGGGTATTGGCACTATCATGTGTTTTGGTTACTCTGCGTTCCAAGGTATCGGTAGCAGCACTTGGGTTTTTTTTCTTGGTCAATGCCTCTTGATAGAGTAAAACAGTTTAGTCACTGAGGGGTGTAGTGATGGGAGCAAAACCCATGCACAGAATTCTTCAGAAACTTCATGATTTAAGCAGAAACAAGTTGGAGTTTGTTGGGGCCAGGTTAAGTGATGATGGGTTGAGGCTGGATCAGGATTGTAGATGTGTAGGCTGAGTGAAATGTTTGTAGGAAGGCTTGTACAGGATTCGTTCATGAAGAAATACATGAAGTGTAGTGATTCAGACGTTAAAACATTCTCTTTTTTTGGTCAAGCCTGTAAAATATGCGTGGGTTTAAAGATGATGCTCATGTTACCATTCCTTGTAACTCAGTTATGTCGTTTTTTCCCGGTGACTTAAGAAATCAGAAAGCTTTTCAAGAAAGAGCAGAACTTGGTATTTTGCACTTCTGTTAATGATCAAACAGCTGAAAGGCAAGGCAATTAATCTGAGATAAAAGGGCAAGTGTGAAAATTATCACTGTAAAGATACGTTCTATCTTTCTGAGGCTCAGGAAAGAGTACATTGTAGTCTTTGAAAAAATCACGTGTAAAGCTGTAGGAAGATGAAGAAATAAAAATCTTCTCCGTAGTGTCTGTGTGATGATTCACTGTAAATGCTGGCCTGTGTCCTGGGCCGGGAATTTGTGTTCTTTAAGATCTTTACTCAGAGTTCCCATCGTAGCTATTTCTGAAGTCGGTTTCTCTTTTAACAGATGAGGGAGGCTGAGCTGTGAACCTGTTGTTTTGGTTTTGATGCAAACAGGAAAGTTTTTATTGGAACAGCTTAAAGAAAAAATTGTGCACTTATACAAAAGCCATCTGGGATAGCATCTATGCTTCTGGTTCTCTGTCCTGGAAGGATACAGAGAAGTGTGACGTGCAGGAGCAGTGGTTTGGCATAGGAGGGACAGCTAAATAGGCAAGGGCTTGAGAAGAGACAATAGAATCTTGCAAATAGAAAAGATCTGGGTTTAAAATCTTCAGGGATTGTTTGGAAGAATTTCTAGAGGAGATACCATCAAATATTCCTTTGCTGTCATGGGGACTTTTGAGTCAGTAACCAAAGGAGAAAGAATGTGTCAGACCAATACCAGCCAGTGATCATATACTGGTATTGGCCTTTTCTTGTAGTGTTGCTCATTTCATCTTGGGTGTGCTGCAAGTAAGTGCTATTAATGAAGTTTTCTCCCTCTCTGATGTTTAAAATAGTGAGAATTTGCATTCCTGTAAACATATTTCTGTGACAGCTTTTGAAGTGAATAGCATGATTTCCAAAGACAGAGACTGGTGGCTACTAAAAGTGTACATGTATCTTATGGTGCATGAAATCTGTTGACAAATATATTTAACGGGGGCCTAAAGGTGGAAGGGGACAGGATCTGTGCAGGGACCAAACAAATTAAGATTCAGCCTCATTGAGGTGGGCGTAAGAGATCACTCCTTTCGAATTTTGGTCTTTTTCTACATTTTTAAAGCAGCTTCACTGTTTATTTATTTCTTTTTTTAAATGTAGGGAAAAATCATTACAGCCTCCAGCACTGTCACAATACAAATCAGATTTTTGTTCTGTTGACAAAAATTGGCAATTTTAAATGACAACCTTTTGAGCTGAGGAAAACACTCAAATTCTTGCAGTTGCAAGTTGTTGAATTTTTGATGAATTTCACTCTGTTAAGGAGGAGACAGTAACACCAGTCCTAATAATATTGGCTAGTTGCAGAGATCTTTAGTGGTTTCCCATCATAGCTTTATTCTCTCATAATATATTTCAACACTGTTCCTTCACAATTTTTGTTGTCTTGTGTCTAAATTCCTAAGTTACATCAGTTTAGGAATTGATTTTCCAGAATTGTCAGACTGTTGGGTGGGGTTGCCAGGCTCAGCACAGAGGCATGAACTGCAAGCAGAAGCAAAAAGCTGTGTGGCTTAAAAGTAACCCCAGCACTGGGCATGAGAAAGGTTTGCCATTACTAATTTGTGCAACACACTGTGAGCAGTTGCAAAGTGAAGCTGAGAAGATGTAAATAACTATTCTTCAGCCAGATTTCAGGGATAGAAGCAGTCAACAACTTTTGAACTTATTGGCTGGTTTCCACTCAATTTGACAGAAGGGATAGAAGCCTCAAAGATGATTATGTACTTAGAAAGTGCATGAAAAGAGGCAGCTGGCTGGAAGGGAGACCTTGTAAGATGATGTGGGGAGCAAAGTTGGCTTATGCCCCAAATGGGGAGAAAACTGCAAGAACTCAGCCATGAGACAGAAAATTATCAGGCGCCCAGGCATTGGTAGTTCCAGTGTTCACAGAGCCAACTGTTTATCTCATCAGTTTTATCTAAATGGATATCAAAGATGCTTAAACCCAAATGTGCTTGTAGAAAGTGATTGTTTAGGCAAAATATCTGCTACACTGATTCCTAAGCTCCGTCAGTGACACTGCTTCTTACACTGAGGAGTCTGTGCCAGCCGCAGTTACGTGCTGGGGTGTACCAACCAAACAGGTGATAACGTGCAGTTCTGCTGACAAGTGGGTTTGTTGTTCTGAAAGCTGTAAAGGCAAGTGCCAGAAATTTTTGACAGGCATGTATTTTGTCTTGTAAGGCTGCACGACTAAGGGTAGCCAAGTGCTTGATGAGATTACTCGCGACTGAAGAACAGTGACTGAAATTGGGCAAGGTAGAAGGAGTTAGGCTGGTAAATAGACATTGGTTTGAGAGCTTATATCCCTTGTTTAGTGTCTTTGAGACAACTGAGAACAGTTGTCCAAAATCAATTCCTGTAGTCTGAAGGGCAAGAGTATTCCTTTAACTCTCAGCTGCTAAAAATCTTCTGTAGCATGTCAGTAACCCTGTGTGAAATAACTCTTTTCCTAAAAGATTGCACTTATTGAAGACTCAGTATGGTTCAGTCACAAAATGGCTTGGGTTGGAAGGGACCTTAAAGATCATCGTGGTCCAAACCCTGTGCCATGGGGAGGGACACCTTTTACTAGACCAGGTTGCTCAGAGCACCATCCAACCTGGCCTTGAACCCTTCCGGGGATGGGGCATCCGCAACTGACTGATGCTCTGTACTCTGCCACTCACACCTTTGTCAAGCCAAGAACTTAAAAAGAACTGGTAAACCCTGCTGGTTAATAAATGCTTCAGTGCCCTTAGCAACACTGGCTTACCACAGACAAGGAAGAAGTCTTCAGGTCCTAATTATAATGCTATTGACTTGAATTTAGGCTATGGGAGTCTGGTCCAAGTCCCAGTCACCTAAAAGTTTGACCAAACTCATGGGAGGTGAAGCAGGCAAAACTGAATCAGCAGCAGCACTTCTCTGGTTTATGGAACCATCTGTGATGGGGGTAGGCTTGTCAGCAGAGGAATAATATTCTTGCTGTTTTCGGGTTTTTTTTCAAATCAAAACTGAGATATTTGTACAATGTAAATTTCAAAACAAGATGCTACTATAGACTTTCTCACCTTAGGGAGAGGCTGTGATGACAAATTAATCCCATTGCTTATGGCACCATTGGAAGGCTCATCTACAGTGCCCCTCTTACTAATGAAGGAGAAGCCATGCACCTTAGTATTTGATGCAGTGGAGAAAAAAGGTGCAGTGGAACTTCTACGTATCAAAACTGTGCAACGAATGTGTTCTGTAATTTATTAGATTAAGATTGTGTGATAGATGGAATTATTTGTACTCACAACTTTGTGGACGTGAAATTAAACAGGAAGCATTTTAATGCAATGGGACAGTAACACAGAGCTAATCCAGAAACATTTTTTAATTAAATTCTTGCAGGGAATCATTATAACTTTTCCTGAGACCTAGCCTAACAGCTAAATGCTTGGTGCATGGAGTGTTAGTTCTAGGGCATCCCTGAAATGCAAGAGAAAATTACTTCCTCTAAGTTCTTAGTAAATGAATGCTCTTTGTCATTATCTTAAATTGTTCCGGATGAACTCTTGTTTCCAAAACAACATGTGCATTTCTAATAAGATCTGAAACTGATACACATTTCCAGCTACAGTCTCTTTTCATTTCCTCTTTCTGGGTATATTGAAGTGAATATAAAGAAAACAAAATTGTTACATGATGTTCTGTCAAGGTCAGTTTCCAGTTAGATTTCAGACTTCTTGCTCAGTGCTGCCACAAATCGCACTTACTATCTCCAGTATTATTAAATCAAATTATTTACGGGTGAGATACAGGAACATCAGTAAACAAACAGAACTCATCTGATTATTCATGGGGCAAAAGAGAGTTTTGGTTGGGTTCCAGTTATTGATTTTATTTTTAAACACAAGCAAGTACCAATATTTCTCTTAAATAAAGGGGACTGGTTTTAGGGGTGCAAGACTTCCTGTGGGTGTTTTTGAAAGCAACATAGCCCAGCTGTACTGTGTTAAAGAGCTGTAGAATGGTTTTCTGTGAATGTGGCGTTTCTTGTTCTGAGCTGAGCCAAGTTCTCTTCCAGTTTATACAGTATTCCAACTACACAATTCTTTTTTTGTTTTTTAATGCTCCTCATCAATCTTGGAAGGTTTACACAGCAGAAAAAATTGCAGTGAGAAGCTGCAGGTTTTGAAGTATATTGATATGTCTTCAGTATCTCACATGCTTGTGAAATCCAAGATGAATCTCTCAGTTGAAACATGAGGCCCAAATTTCACCCTTTTTTTTTTTTTTCTTTCTTTCTTTCCCACATATGCAACCCTAATTACTTTGATTTATTTAAATTCATCCTCTTCTGTGCCATTCCTTCAAATGTTTGTGTGGGTGATGTAGTAATGCCAAACTGGCAAAATAATCCATTGTTGTGAGAGGATCACTGCTTGGGATTTACATGTGGTTGTGGGGATGTTCTGAAAATTGAGTCATTTAACCTTAAACATGCTCCTTCAAGAACTGAAGAAATAACCCTTATTGTTGAAGTTTGAAAATCTTGGAATTGGTTATTAGGGCAGCAACCAGAATGTTCTTGCTTTGCTGTTAGCACTGTTTTTCTGGTTGCTTTGAGAATGCAGCCAGGTTAATGACATATTTATGTAGTGTTTAGTAGGTAGTACAAACTTCTGAAAGCTGAGTACTAGCTGACAATCCGTCTATAGAACTGAAATCAAAACCAACTTAGGTTTTCAAGTGTTGAATAAAAGTATTTGTTTCTTGGTAATGTTTTTAGCAGACTTGGAGATTTAAAGATTGAATATCTTGTGTATTATATGATCTTTTTATAAGCTGTTGAAGATTATTAGGAGAACCTTTACAGCAATTTTATTTTGGTCTTTAGAGATGTATAAAAACTTAGAAGATAATAAATTATAATAGATAAAATAACTTAATTTTTCCACTTTAGAAACAATTTTTAGGTGGTGATTTTTTCTTCTCATCTTTCCTGGCTATTTCATCTGCCTTTAGATTTAGAGGTTGTTTTAGCCATGATCTCTTTTCTAATTTAGGTCTTTAGCATTTTTGATTTTTCTTTTAATACTTTCTGTTTTTTCTTATTTCAGGTTCACTGGAAAGAGAATGAAATAAACATGGAGTCTTCTAAACTGGAATATATTTCATGGGTTACAGTTAGAAGTAAAAAGAACATGGAACAAAATGAGAGAACAGGAGTATAACACCTGAAAAGAACTTTCCAGTTCAGTGATATATATATATATATAACATTCAATATAATACAACTAATGATTTATAGTAATACTTTATTGATATCCTTGGAGGAAGTCAGTTACTGTGCAACGTGCTTAATAAGAACTTTTATTCTAATGACTTTTAACATGTTTTAACATTAAACTGGACACCTTTATTTATCTTTTTTTTTTTAAGACTGAGGGTTAAAAACTTTCTTCAGCTTATTTTTACTGGGAGACTGATCCTGATGGATGGCTGACAGCTGCTCATGGAGAGTGGACTTAAGTCCGTGGATGGTTACTACTGCACAGAGTTGAATGGAATGGCATGACTTTAGAAATATTATTGTAGAACCACCTTCTTTGCCTTGCACCCATCATATCCTTAAATATTTAAGCGTGAACATTGCGATTATAAACTCTAAAAAATAATGGCATGGGTGAAATTCCTAAGAAAACCTGGGGGTAACCTTGGAAAAGTTTATCAGCCTGGAAGTATCCTGTCCCTGGCCCCTACAAAAGGCTTATTAAACGAACCTGGACAAAACAGCTGCTTTCTTAATAGTGCTGTTCAGGTAAGAGAAGACTTCATCTATTAAACATTTTTTGAACAGACTTTCCAAAGTGTGTGGGGGAAACAAAAATGGCAATTGTAGGAAGAAGACACCGTGTGAAGGTAATTTTATTAAGCATTTAATTTTAAGGAATTGAGAGTATTAAATACTTAATTTTGCACAGAATTTTATTTGCATGTATCAGGAATATCTGAAAAACTTCCCTTTTGTATTTGAAAATGTAGGAGTCAAAACTTTAAAACTTTCTGCTTGAATTTTAAAAGTAGCATTTCTGTCAAACATAGCAAAAATTTACATGACTTTTTTTTGTGTGGGGCAACCATTACTACTTGTATTGAATAGGACACTATTTTTATTAAAATACCATTTTCTCAGAATTAGCACCTGAACCTATGATACTGGGGTATATCAGAACATGCACATATAGTGAGAGCTTTGATTTTAATCTTAGGAAAGATTTGTGGAATTAGAGTAGGAGATACACTTGCTACCAAAGAAACATGACTTGGAATTCTCTTTATAACAAGGTAGTTTTTGTAGTGCTCAGATTTTGGACCTGAATGTTTTTGAATTGTACAGAATTACTTCTCAAACTGGCAGAGGGCTTAATAGAGGCGTAGACTTCCTAAAAATTGGACGACTTTAAAATGGCACAGATTTAAACCTAGGAGATATGAGAGGTATAGCTATGTGGTGTGTATGGTATCTATATATATATGTATTTAAATTAAAAATGTACTGTAGTTTTAGTAGAGTATTTGCTGTTTTGCATGCAGTGGGAGTAGCATGACCTAATATTCTCATGCAGTTCTGCTATTTTCACTTAGGTGCCCTGAAATGAAGCCCTAAGTAATTTTTAGTTCTAGTTTCAGACAATCCTACAACTTCACAACCCAGTGCTGTTTATCAAACGGTGGCAGATGGTTGGTGACTGCCCTTTTACAAGGAGGAATGTGTTCCTTTCTTTTTTTTTTTTAACCTGTGCTCGACCTTCAGTACTGAGCTTTGGACTTTCATTTTCCAATACATCCTAATTCATTTTAGCTTTTGTATTTATAGATAGGAATATCTTCTCCCCCCGGGATTTGCAGCTGTTGTCTTACTGTGCCTCTTGACAACTCATTTTTAGGGGTTGTATTTTTATTTTTTCCATGGACAACTTTCTGAACTACTTTGTATGTACCCAAGACTTTAGATATTGAGAGCAGTGTAGTGTAGCCAAGCTGTTACTACCTTTTTGCAGGGTATTTACACAAATAAGAGGTAGAAACATACTTGTTTAAGCACCAGGATTATTTTGATCTATGGAAAAACAAATGTAGTTCAGCAATCATTTTAGTAAGAGGCCATAAGAATGTAGTATAGACATAACTCTTATGTAGAGCTTTAAGAAAACTGCTACAATCCCTGTACAGAGTTTAGCTTTGCTGCTTGTTTCCTTGAGAGTACTTCAGCTCTTTCTTTCTTTACATTGTTTCAAAATTTAAAAGACAGATCTGAATCTTAAATGGTGAATGTAAAGCTTTCATTTCTGCCTCCACAATTTACCAAACTAACAGAAAAAAACCAGAATTCTTGCAGCAATATTGGTACTTAAGTTGTATGTGATGTGAAATTAGAAAACAATTAAAATCTACTGTATGTTGTGTTAAACGAAGAACCTTCAGAACTGATGACTTATTTTTTCTTTATTTTTGTAGGTATTATGGCAACTTGACATATTTCGACGAAGTTTAAGAGGTTTAACTGGACACGTGTGTCAAGGAGATGCCTGCATATTTTGTGCTTTAAAGGTAAATAAAAAATTCTGGAAGAACCATATTTCAAAATGAGGGAAAAATAATTTAAATCATTATTTTTTGATTTGTGTCTGTATCATACCTATTCCTGGGTGACTGAGGAATTCTTGTGTAAAGGAGCAATTTAAATTTAAGGTAGTTTTTAACAGGTGTTTGTAACAGAAACATGTTCTTGTATTTAAAGAAGAAATTTTACAGTACCCTAATTCTAGTCTGCTTAAACATAAATCTTCTGTCAGTTCAAATGAGTTATGTTGTCTTTTAAAATTTCTAGCTGCCTCTTGGAGATATTCCTCTTTTATTTGCATACGTCTGCTTTTGGTCTTTCCCACAGTGTTTGAATATATGTGTGTTTTTTTCTTTACAATAATTATATTACCGTCTGATAAGTGATAAAATTCCTAATGAAAAAATGCATAAGGGTGGTTTTGTGTGCCAAGCACTTGATTTTCTCAGTACATAAAGTGCTGACCCATAGCTTGGGCATACCAAGAGTTTTCAGATTAAATCTTGTTTCTGTTTTAGGGTGACAGCTTTACTTTAGGTTTTGCATCACTTTAAGTCACCTTCCAAAGCCATACACTACCTTCAGCTGCTTCACGAGGCTGCTGTAACTTAGAATGTTGGGATTTTCTTATTTGTTCAAGTATCTGTTTTTGAGGGATTCGTTACTCCCCTGATGCATCTTGTGTAATTTACCCCAATGGCTCACTGTGCCTGGATGTCTTTCATTGCCTGGGCTGACATCTTCCCATTTTGGTAGAATGAATGCTGTACTCCCAAGAGTACTGATACAAAGTGGTATTTCTGCCTATCCTGGAGTTGGTTAGAGTGGGATTTTTTTTAACTGTGTAGTTGTGATCTTTAATTCCATGTACTGACCTCAAAAAAGAGTAGTTAATTCATTTGGAAGTATCTGTCCCCAGCTGTTCTGTACTCCACTGCTTTTGCTTTCTTGGCTCTTTAGAGGTGCTGGTTGAGTAATTCTGTTTGTTCTGTGTTCAGAATCTTGAACGTTTTCATTTCCATGCAATATATACACTGGATGAAGATAAACAGTGACTTGTTTGTGACTTGGGTGGGTTTTTTTGGCTGGGTTGCGTTTTTTTGGTGGTCTTGGGCTATTTTAACCCTTCTTACCTGTTCAACAATGAAGGATATTTTATCTGTGTCAGCCTCTCCTATAAACTAAAAGCACAGCTAATAAATTCTGGGACTTTGACTATGCAGGCCACTAAACTGAGCATACCTATGTGCATAACTGCTTATCTGTACTGGTTTGGTTTTGGTTTTTTTTTTTTAGCAGGACATATAAAGCTATGTTTCATACCAAAAAATGACCTAGCAGCCAAAATGGGAAGGGATAAATGTTTTCAAAGCAGAGCTGTTAAAAACTTCATTTTGAATGTTTACATGGAGATAGTGGCTGAATTTTTGTCCGTAGTCCATGCTTTTTGTTTTGAGAGGGAAGATCAAATATTTGAGAGACCCCCTGGAATGCATCATGGTTAAAACACTACTTTTTGTTAGCACTGAAACTTTGCTTATCTGTTATATCTTTGCTTTCTATCCAACAGATTTTAACCATAGGAAGTCTATGTGAAGAATGCATATTCTTATTTATATTTTACATGGCTTCTCCTGACTTGCTTTGTCTTTAGTCTCTTCAGCTCTCCTTAAAGTTTGACTTAGAATTCTTGACTTGGGAATACACCTTTAAATATCTGCAAATCTGTAATTCATTTAATAGCTTTTAACTTTCAGTTCTTTTCAGAATCAACCTCCCTTACTTGCTAAATCATGAGCTCACTTGGATGGGTATTTCTGCCAAAAAGAAAAGTAGCAGCCAACTCTCTCTTCTGGGAAATGAATTAAAAACCAAGTGCAATTTATTATCATGTTCCAGAACTGCAGATATTGACCTTTCCTCTTGTTTTATGTGCACTGATTCAGCACTGAGCTAGTTTCATAGCAAGGATTATCGGCATTCTATCTTGTTTATGGGAGGTTTTGCATATCCATAATTTTAATAAAAATATACTCCCCTCCTAAGTAGTAAATCTTACATTATATAGTGAATCATGAATGGTATTACATTATGCCCTAAGAAATACACACCTCTGTAAACATGAGATACATATGGATGAACTGCTATTCCAGTGGCCAAATTAAAAAAGCTATATAGTTATATACAGAACAGGGCTTGTGTTTCTTCTGGGAGCACAAGTCAATCACTTGTAGTTTTATATCCTGTATGTTGTTGTTCTACAGGTTCAGTGTTCAGTTTGGTACAATAACTTCTTATAGAGGAATCAGTAGCAAAACACAGAAGCATAGTAATTTGAAGAAAAAACAGTAATTATGAAAGGTACATGGGTCTGTAAGCATTATAAATATAAATATTTTACATATTTATGCAAGAAATTATGTATTTGTGTAGAACCACGATGTCTACCAAGTGACTAATGAAGCTAAGTAATCATTACATTTCTTCCTAGGCAATCTTTTCACAGTTCCAACACAGTCGAGAAAAAGCCCTCCCGTCAGATAACATGAGACATGCCCTCGCAGAAAGCTTCAAGGATGAGCAGCGTTTCCAGCTGGGATTCATGGATGATGCAGCAGAGTGCTTTGTAAGTGTTCTTTGTGAGAGTTGAGTAGAAATATGTTAGTTTAGTGGGTTTGGTCGTTCCAGGCTCATGGGTAGGATTCAAATAATATAATCCTGCTGAGTTTCTTTGTGCCAATTTAGGGCAACAGACACATGGAGTAAGTGTCAGGTAAGGGAGATGGAGGACCCTTGCATTTGTTCCGTGTTTTCCTCCCTTAACTCTGTAGCTCAGGCAGAGCAGGAGGTTGGTGAGGATGGTGAACTCTGAATCACTACTAGAAGTGTTGTGATGGAGAGAAAGGTTATCAGGAGAAGCACCTATGGATTTGAATATATAGTCTGTTCCTCCAAGTATTGAATCACTGGCTGTTGAGATACAGTGTGTTACAACTGGCCAGCTCATTGCTGAATTTTGCTGCAGAAGAGATTTCTATTTTCTTACCCAAGAGTGAATGAGTACTTTAAGATCTTGCTGTAGTTACCTTCTGCTTCAGTGAAGTGTCTTATTGGAAGACACAAGCCACGGATTGTGGCCTTTAAAGGTAACTTGAGATGGCACAGAACTCTGGTAAAGGGATCTTCCTAAGAGGTCCTGTGTTAGACAATGAAAATGTTCGCCTTGAACACCTCCAGTATTAACCTTCAGACACAGATCTGAGGGGCAGAAAATACGAGTGCTGCTTTGGTTCCTTTCAGCTTTGGACATCCTTTGGGACTATCCCCAAATTAATTGTTACCTGCTAGATTTTTTCTTCACATACGTAGGAAAATCCAGTGGAGAACTCCTGAAAGAGGCTGTTTGAGATCTTGCAGTCATGAAAGAGAGCCTCTTATCACTGCTCCATCTATGCAAAATGCATTTGGACTCCTGAACTAATCATCTGTCTCATCTACTTGAATAGATTCACTTCTTCCCATTACCTCTGGTATTTTTGGCAAAACGAAAAAATGGCCTTGCTGATTCAGGGGACAAACTCATTGCAGTCATAGGGAGCCAAGGGGCGTAGTTGGAGTATTAAATTGTAGTGTTCCTTGTGTGTTTTGACTTCATCAGTTCAGTTTACATTTCTGTTATTATTTCTTTTTAGGAAAATATCCTTGAGAGGATTCATTTTCACTTAGTGCCAAACAGTGAAACAGATATGTGCACTTCAAAATCCTGTATTTCTCACCAGAAGTTTGCTATGACGCTGTATGAGCAGGTCAGACCTTCATTTGATTGCTTTAACAAATACCTTGTTTTCTCTGTCCTGAGTAAATAAAATCCAAAGCATTTTTATTTTTGTAGTGTGTGTGTCGCAGTTGTGGAGCATCATCAGATCCGTTGCCTTTTACGGAATTTGTGCGTTACATTTCCACCACAGCCCTGTGGTAAGAGCTTTATTCTTGTTACTTACTTCTCTATGTACACCCTTCTAATATTATGCAAAGCATGCCAGAGAAGGCTTTTAAGTGCTAAAAATTAATGTGTATTCTTTTTGTTGCAACACATTTTTGAGATACTGTCCAAAAATAGCATTTGGATTTCAAAAGCAAGATCTAGAGAGAGCTTGACAAAAACGTTTGTATCACTACTGTTTTACCACTGTGTGTTTTCTTTTTAGTTATACAACATAGTTAATTGAGAGTTGACTGAAACCTGTTACTCTTTAGAAGGGAGACCCATAGTTATGCAATTTACTTTTTGCAGTAATGAAGTAGAAAAAATGATGGAGAGACATGAACGTCTCAAGCCGGAAATGTTTGCAGAATTGCTGCAGGCAGCAAATACTGCTGATGACTACAGAAAGTGTCCTGTAAGTAAACAAAAAAGTTACATTACTTTAGGATACAAAGGCGAAATTTTTAGGATATTAAATCAGGCTAGAAGTATTCCTCTAAAAGCAGGGTTACGTGCTGCTGTTTCAGAGCAGCAAGCTTAGGGTGAACAAAGCCCTTGAAGTTTTATTTTATTGCTCCAGTTATAGAGATTTCTGCTTTAAGGTGGTGATTAGAAGTTAAGCTGTAGTCTTCATCAAAGTGTTTTTATGATGAAGAATGTTATCCTTAAATTGTTAGAAACAAACACCGTAACTAAATTTTGGAATTAAAGACATTGCAGAGTTGTTTTGTTGAACTAATTCTTGTGTAGTGACTCACCTTTGGACATCCAGTTTTTAAACACTTTCGTTTTCCCTCCCATCATGGTTTTTGTTTCCTTTTTTCTAGAGTAATTGTGGTCAAAAAATAAAAATTCGTCGTGTTCTTATGAATTGTCCTGAGATTGTAACCATCGGTTTAGTCTGGGATTCAGAACACTCTGATCTGACAGAAGAGGTTATGCGGAATCTGGCAACACAGCTTTATCTTCCGGGGGTATCTGACCTAAAGCTTACTTTTTGCTTTTTCTAGAATTTAATTTTACTTTTTCTTTTACGTATATGAGAATGTATACAAAATAGAAATATTCATATGTATTTTTTATAAGCACAACTTAACTTTATAAAAAGTTTATATGTTTATATAAAGTTTTTCTACTTTTACTGTTCTTTATGATGTGCTGCTTAATGTAGTTTCTCTGAGAGGAAAAAGTCCCATTGGAAGTGTTTTGTCCTTAAGTACAATGATTAATGTAGGAGACTTCCTGGTTGAAAATCTAGGAATATCATTTTCAGTTTGACACTGTGGAATTATTCCAGAGCATGAATATTTTACTCTTTCAAGTATGCAAAAAAAAAAAAAAAAGTTAAAATAGATGTAGCAAGTGCAAAAATCAGTATTTATACTCAGGAAAAATTGTGTAATACAACAGGACATTAAATACCAGCTGCCTTGGTGAAATGCCAGTAGTAGGTCAGGAAATTGAGGCTGTGTTTTACACATGTTTTAAAATATGTAATCATTTTTACAGCTGTTTTATAGGGTTACAGATGAAAATGCCAAAAACAGTGAGCTTTTTCTAGTGGGAATGATTTGCTACACGAGCCGACATTACTGTGCCTTTGCCTTTCACACCAAGAGCTGCAAATGGGTGCTGTTTGATGATGCTAATGTAAAAGAGGTAAATATTGGCTGTACTCCTACCAAATTTTGGGATCTTTTCTGGAGAGCATTCTTCTGACACCAATGTTGAAGAAAGTCAAATCAACCTTCTTATTTTAACAAACCTTCAGTTTCGTAAGTCAGTTTTTTTAAAATGACCTTTAGAATTTATTTCAGTGCTTTATGGCTGTGCCGTACAAATGCTGAGTGTTTCAGAATGCTCATGCACTTGTCTATTGTTGAATTTGTACTTCTTTTAAAGAAAGGAAGATACTGCCAGCTGTATCCATAGGAGTGATGATCTGATTGTTAGCCCATGTAGAACTAGTTCTATCTTTTTGTTGCAATTTCTGTAAACCACTGTGCTAAAATGTTGTATCTTCATGTACATTTGGAATTAGGCATTTGGTGTCACTTGCTTAATGAATTACTCTTTCCATATTTGGGTTCAGCACTGTTGATAAAGTTCTGGGGTTTTAGTTTGCTGGTTTTTTTCTTAGATTGGAACAAAATGGAAAGATGTGGTGTCCAGGTGCATTCGGTGTCACTTCCAGCCATTGCTGCTATTTTATGCTAACCCAGATGGCACAGCTGTGTCTCCAGAAGATGCACCAAAGCAGATTATTCACTGGTCTCAATGCAAGGCAGCAGGAGGAAATGGGGAAGACCTGGGTAATTATATGTATCTTATTTTTTTAATAACAGTGTCAGCTGTATTTCTGAAACGGGGATTATAAAGGAGAAAAAATGGATTGGCTGCTTTGTTCTGAAATATTTTTATCAATCATTATCTAAAGAGTCACAAAAGAAATTAGTGTGTATGCTCAGTATTAGACCTGTTAATAAGGGGATACAAATTAAGACTATTGGGCAATGGGAAAAAAAGATCTTCTATTGTAGATTGTTTGTAACCACTCAGAACTTCATTAATTTCAGAAGAAAATTGTAGACTACTTGTATATGTGGGTGTTCTTACGTGTGTATTGAAACATTCAAAATACCTTTTATAAATTACATTAAAGGAAACTTTACTTAAGCTTCGTGCACATACTGAGATTTGGAGCATGTGTGTTTGTATATTTTTATATATATACACACAGAGCACAGTTCAGAATTTTGGGAAAAATCAGAAGGAGCTTCAGGAAACCTTTTTTCTCTCACATTCATATATAACAGGCCTCGGTATGTAAGAATCCAGTCTTTTGGTTCTGTAGTTTGTACCGCTGTCTTGGGTTGGCTTTTTAAATTTAATACTGAGCATAATTTACAAGTAACTTAAATAAAAGCCAAATTGAATTTGACTTGTTAGTGTTCCCATCATGTGTAGCAATAGAACATAGATTACTTCAGGGAGCAAAGAATTGAGAACCCCGTTTCACTGCAGGCTACCACTATAAATGTGGCATTATATAAAATATTACAGAACCCTATTGCCTAGTATATTGAAATGTAGTGTGGTTTCTGGTGATGTTTCTCTTCTGGCTTTTTAATCCACAATTAAAAAGCTTTCTCTTTTTTTTTTTTTTTTTTTTTTTTTTTTTAATTTAGATATTGGAAATTTAAATAAGGAAGCCTTTTATTTCTAAAGATAAACATGTTGTTTGACAGGATTTGAAAAGCATTCTGCTGCTAGATCAGATCATGTGAAAGAGAATGGAATTGGAGACTCCACTAATCAAAGGAGTAATAAAAAACTTCAGCCAGATAATCCAGCATTCAGCAGAAGCCATATTCAAGCAAGTGGTGGTAGAGGTCCAGGTATGTATTCCCTACTCCCACCCCCAAAACACCGAACGGGGTATGTCTTATTACAAAATATTTCAATTGATAGCATTTCAGGTGGGTTCTAACCTCAGGACTAAGGGAAGAATTCCATCATTGACTTAGTTGTTATTCAAAGATTCATTCAATGTTTAAGTAATATCTGAATATCTGCCATGGAACGCTAACTTTTCCAGAGAACTGTAAATGCAGAATATTTACTACCCTTGTTATTCTTTAACTAAAGTGGCTCTCAAGGCCTTGTTCCATTTCTCAAACATTGTCAAGCTTTCCAGTAATGTGGTTGATTAAAAGGCACATTAGTGATTTGAGGCTGAGGTGTGGCTCTGTGGATCACTGGCTACTTGAGGAGTGCTTTTCCCCAGCAGTACTCACGTGGTATCAGCATTATTTGTAGTCCTGTGTGTTAATGGACTTGATCTTATTGTTGGAAAGAAATCTCACGGTCTTAATCTGTGTTAAATAATTCATTAGTCTGTTTAAGTAGTCGTAACACTAAAAACTAAATCTTACAGTCCAAATATGTGTGTTTTGGTGATGAATGACTTTTGAGTAATGGTGTTTGACAAGAAGTATTTTTTGCAGCCAAGTTAGGATACAGTGATCAAAAGGACAGGCTGAAGGACTTATCCAGAGAGTGTGCCCAGAAAGCTGCTGACATGAAAAACTTCACATCTTTACGAAAAGATGCAGACAGAGGACCAAGGAAAGAGTCTGGCAGACAAAGAGGTACATTTTAAAAATATAACCAGAGAACAGTTGATTGAAAAACTTGTAGTGTCAATGCTGCTTGTGCAGATTTTTTTCTCCTTTTAAGAGACCACACTGTAAGATTAAAGTTTCCCAGTTTTCAGTATTCTGAAATACATACTGGATTTTTAGAGATACTGTAAGAGACTTTAGGACTGTAACAATATCTGTTAAATGATTGCTTCCGTCCTGGAAGTGTCTAAGGCCAGGTTGCATGGGGCTCTGAGCAACCTGGTCTGGTGGAAGGTGTCCCTGTCTGTGGCAGGGCAGTTGGAACTTGGATGATTAATAAAGTCCATTTCAACACAAATCATTCTATGAAATATTAATGAGAACTTTAATGGAGCTTTTTTTCCTTTTTGTTCTTGCAAGACTTGCTGGGGGAAGACCGTTCCAGTGCTAAGTCAGGGTCTCCTCCGGTTGGAAGTGGACTGAGGCACTGCCCAGATCAGCGGATCTACAGCAGCCAGGGAAGGGGCCTCTACAAGCACGACAACCAAGCACCTCACCAAGCAAAGCTTTCTGCACATGTGCTTGGATCAAACAAAACAGAACCGTTTCCTGCTGGAGAGAAACCAGTGACAAGGACACGGACCAATGGCGTCACTGGCTACGATACGGACACCAGTCAAGACTGCAGGGACAAAGGAAGTATCAGCAGCAGGAGCAGGAGTAAAGGTTGGAAACCAATGCGAGAGACACTGAATGTAGACAGCATTTTCAGTGAGACTGAGAAAAAACAGCAGAGCCCAAAGCACAAAGCAAACCTGAGCAGTAAATCTAAGCATGAAAAGGAGCGGAGCTTTAATCACTGGCCAAAGGAAAACCAAATGCAGAAGGGTTTAATGACTATATATGAAGATGAGACAAAACAGGATACAGGAAGTCGAAGTTCACTGGATTCTGAGGGAAAAGGGAATGCTGAAAAAAGCAAAGGATTTACAGAGAGAAAACTCCATGGTGATAACTGGCAAATTCAGAGGACAGAATCTGGGTATGAAAGCAGTGACCATATCAGCAACGGATCTGCAAATCCAGACTCTCCTATTATTGAAGGAATCAATACAGCAGATGCCAAGATTGTGAAGGAAAGTGCTTCCTGCAGGTAATGCTAGTGCTCTTTGAGCTTGCATAGGTTGTATTTATGGAAAAATGACCTGTTCTAAAGTTTGTGTTGTTTAAAATCAAAACCACCCAGGAAAATATGCTTTGCAACTTGCTTGAAGTCAGGTATGTGGAAAGCTAAAGTGTATCTAGAAATAAGGGTGTGGGCAATTAAGTGTTCAATTTACCTTCGCTCTGGTTCTGTTTGGGAGGTGCTGAGCCAGTCACTGAGGCACTGAGCCTGAACTGCTAAGCTGTGCTGAGGGGCAGGGTATGTTCATTTGTAATAATTGCTACACTCTTACGAGATTTTTAGACTGCGTGTAACTTTCCATCTGTAATGGAAAAAATACAGTGTCCATATAAATCACACCTGTAACATTGGTACAGACAGGCCCTGAAAAGGGGATGGGAATGGCAGTAGGTGAATCTTGGGTGCTGTTACCAGTCACAGTGCAGAAATTCAGTTTTCTAGATCACCTTGGACACATACTGATCACTTGGTAATTGACTGACCCGTTGGAAATAAATCTTTGCTGAAAAGTGTAAAATTACTAAAACTGGCTGGACTTGATGATCTGAAGAGGTCCATTCCAACTTAAATCTGCGATGCTGTGAAATAAAGTTATAATCCTTCCACATGAAGTTTTCAGTATTGTGTATCTCAAACTGTATGTGGAATGTAGATCCTTCTAAAACCCATTCATTCTTGTTTCAGATCTTGTTTATATCCATAAAACGGAAGAGCACAGCTGGGAGCCCAAGCCTAGTCACTTTGATAGATCTAATTTGATGGATCCGAGCAAATTTTCAGGCATATATTTTCATGGCAACCTATTTCACAGGAAAAGAGAATGGCAAATAGGATATGAAAAGGCCTTGACCTCCCTTCCCTTTCTCCCACTCTTTCCCTCCCACCAAACTGTACAAAATCCCACTATGCAAAAACCTGATGGGCTTTTATTGGCTAATGACATAATTATGTATAACACTACTCCAACTCATGGTTTTATTTTGTGTTTGACAGGTGTCTCAAACAGTGGTTTTGACAGCTTAAACTCATTTTTAAGCATGCCCATGAGGCAATGGGACACCCAAATGTGTCATTTTGTGAGAGAGAATATGATAAATTTAAAACAGCATAGTTCATTAAGAAGCTGCTTATGCTGTTGTTTAAACATTTGTCAAATAAAGAAAAAAACATACGTTATCAAAATACAGCTGACTTCCTGGGACTTCCAGAAGTGCTTTATATGATTGGTAATTTCAACTGGCTGGCAATACTTACTAGTTTCCTTCTAACCTTTCAGACTCTGTCTCATAAACCCAAGAATATAGAAACTAATTATTTGAAAGTTCTTCTAGAAAGTGGAAAAAAATTACTGTTTTGTTTTTAACTCCGTTCTTCATGTTTCTTTCAGTATTTTTCTTGTTTTCCTGTCCTGTCAATAAGAGGGGTTCTTTTAATTGAATTCTTGCCACTGTGTATCTCTTCCCTGCCTTACTCTTGTGGAAGGTAGGAGTTGGCAGGGTGTTTGTCAGCTCCCTATCTGGATTAGTCATGCGTGTTTTCTGCTTATCTAAACCAGCAAGATTTAGTAAATCCTCTGATAATTTTTTTTCTCTCCTTTTGGGTTGGCAGCTGTGATCTTCCAGTTTTATTCCAGTTCGAGGGGAAGAATAATTAAATGAAAACCTCTAGGAATGAGATACCAAGTGGCAATCACAACTTCTAATGATATTTGTTATCAAAACAAAGTATTAACGAATAGCAAATTATCAAACTAGGAAAATGGACAAGATGGAATGCTGATTAACAGGTTACACTTACTGAAGATATTGATAGCTACAAATAAATTGGATTGGATGACCAGTGGTGTCTGTTCCACAGTTTCAGTGTTGTAATCCCATATGTGCTTCTTTTACAGCGAACAGAACTTGCCAACCAAAAAAGCTGACAGTGTGTTACATTCAGCACCTGAGCAGAACAGAAACTTCCATGGTAAGAACCCATATAAAAATTAAGTTTTCAGAAACTATCGTAGATGTACCAGAATTTCTATTCCCCCAAACCCCAAAAAAACTTAATACAAATGACATGGTAGTTTGGTTCACTCCCTGTGGTTTCCCCCAAAAAATTTCTAGGAGCTTCCTTGGAGGATACTAAGCAAGACTTTTATTTATTTTTTTTTTAAGATATCTGGGTGGACTGTGGCACCATTTGTTTTCCTCCTAGATATGAAGCAGTATCAGGAAGAAACACTTGTAATAAGGAAGTCCACTTCCTTTTACATACTAATATGTCTGCTGGGGTTTTATAAAGTTGATAAATGCCTTGGCATATAAGTATTATAGGTCAGTCTTAGGCCAGCCAAAATCATTATCTGCTGTTGCTGAAACAATGGGAGGGTGCTTGTACAAAGAGGGGCAATAAATATGAGGCCACTTCCTCAGGAAACATTTGATTTTTATAGATATCATACTTCTTTTCAAATAATGTATAATATAGCTTCTCCTAGGACTTAAAGTGGGGGGTGGGGGTGTTGCCATACCACTTCTACATTTTCTGTCCATATTCTAATCTATTTTTTGGTGCAGAAAGAGAACTAATTTGGTGTTTGCTTATTTTGATGACCCAAAACAAAAAAAATGAGTCGCAAACTCCATTAATGGAATGCAAAGGTCTGGTTCTGCATGAGATTTATTCTGCTTTAGTTCCGTACTATACCATTCTTATCAAACACAGTTGGATAGGAAAAAGGGAAAAAAGTCACCAGTGAAAAATACTTAAAATACTCTTTAGGCATGAGAAATGGGTGGGCTAAAACAATGGACTGTTCTCTGGAGAGAATACTTAAGTATACTTAAAACTTTCAACATGCATCCTACGTTTTTCTTAAAAAAGTGTAGTGATTCCAGGTGATCCTCAGAGTTATCATAAAAAATTGATGATAGGATCCAACCTATTCAGTTATTCTAATTCACTAACAAATTATCAAAAAGCTTCTTTTAAAAAATGAATGTATTTAACTTAGTTTTGGAAAATAATACTTTTAATGGAAGTGATCAATGGACCGAAAAGAGATCTGAAGGATTTAATAATTTCACAGGTATGTGGGGTTAAAGACTTATTTGGACTCAGTTTTTAGGTTGTCTAAAAAGTGTGTCAGGACACCTTTAGCAAGGACAACAGGTATCAGTTGTATTACCTTATTTTCCATCTCTGAATAGTCTGAACGAGACATGGGTTGGTAGGTAAATATCAGACAGACTCACAGAAAATGGGACTTTAAAAACAAATGCTCAGTCCTTTCTGAGAGGGGAATGGAATATTAAGAAATCTTTGTTAGGCTCTCATGGCAACTCCAAAAAAATATGTCTGAGTGGTTTTTTTTGTGTGGAAAACTTCTTATGGAAATAATGTTGGACTTCTAATTATGCCCACCGTTGGTAGTGCTTTACCAGCTCCTTGTTTTTCAGTAGAGCTGAATGAGGCTACTGTTCAGCACTTGAGGAATTCTGTCCCTGACTTACAAAAATAAACTTATTGTCAGAACATTATAAAGATAGAAACACTGGATCACACAGTGACTGGGAGATCAAATGGCTGCTCCTTACACGGGCAGTAAGCAGTAGATAACTGTAGTACTGAAGCAAAGGTCCCACAAGGCCAATCCCTAAATTGTGTGGTTAGATTTTGGCAGGAAAATGTAAATATTGAGTAAGCAGATGTAGTATCCATGATTTATATTAATCACTTTGCGTTTATGAAGTTTGAACTTGTGAGCTCAGGAGGCAAAATTTTTATTGTGTTTAGAGAACTTGAGACATGAGTAGTGTGAGAGGCAAATTACCAACCTCCTGTTCTGCAAGTTAGATTACTAATTTTGATGGTTTTCCCATTGTTTTTAATGGTTTTCCCATTGTTCAGTTCAACAGCATGAGACAACTCAAACTGAAATCTAGAATCATTCTGAAGATCTGGTTAGTGTGAAGAAGAATACAAATTGCCTTTGCTTGTTGTGTCACTTCAGAAAACCCCACAAACCAACCATAACTCTGAAAAAGACAGCTCATGCTTAGGAAAACTGTACCTTTATAGTAATAATTCAAAACATGCAACTGCACGTAAGGAAAACCAGTTCTTACCCTTATGGTGCAGTCAGTGTACGTGAATGCCAAGTTTAAAGAAATGAGTGGAGAACTAAATCTTGTAGCTACTTAGCTTGCTTACCATGAAACAGAAACAAAGAAATGCTTTTCTGGAATGTCTTTAAATGATAGAAGAACAATATATAGGAAAGATTTTGCAACTGAGTGTTGCTCCAAAAGTAAAGTTTCTAGAATATAAGAATTTTTTTTTAAGGAGATTGGTCACTGTTTTTTAGAAATAATATTCCATTTTGGGCAAGTTATAACATACATATTACTTCCTTGACTGAGAGATTGTTGTTGTTCAACATTTCCAAAGCTTCCAATAAGTTTGGCTGTCATTTCAACTGAATACAGAAAATGTCTAGACTAAGAGAGAGGAATTTGCTACAATATTTGTTACAAAAAGTATTACTTTTGTTGTTGGTTTTTTTAGTGACAACTTGGGAAATATTAAAAAAAATCCAGGAAATGTGCAGCTAAAACACATAAAGAGGAAGTTGAATTTAATGTGGAGTTGAGTTTTTGTTGGAGGTTTTTGTAGGGGTTTTGTATTTATTTTCAGTTCAGCTTTTTTCTCAACAGAAACTGGACTTGGCAGATTTTTGCACATGTTCTGTATGTGTAAATGGAGATACTAGACGAGACCTTGTCTGTCCTACGTGTGGGCTGTAGAATGGATGTTAATCTTTTGAAAATCTGAATTGGCTACCCAGATGTGAAAATGAATGTTTGTAAATGTTAAAAGCAGATCAGTTTATATGTCAGAAGGCAATAATTACCTTTCATTTATTGCTCAGCTCTTTACGAGCCATTGATAAGGATGCCGAGCTCCAGCTGAGCAGGGCTTGTGTGTCCCATATTTAGGTTTGCAGAGATCGTAGAGCCAAAATTCCCAATCGAGCCGGCGTCTGGTTTTAACCGTGCATGGCTGTCCTGTCAGCAGAAAGGAAAATAACACATCTATTTTTAAGTTCGCTGGAATTCCGCAGGCACAAAGCACCTGGTGCGGCTGGCCGTGCCCGAGGGAGCCGCTCGCTGGCCTCTGCTGCCGCCTGCCGGCCGCTTGCGGCACTGCCCTGGGAGCCTGCGGAGTCCTCCGGGAGCTGGGCTTGGAGTGAAAATCACCAGTCTGCACTAGAATGAAGTGTTTCTGCGTGAAATATAACCTCATTGTTGGTTATCTCACTGTTAGGTAGCTCTGTGGCACACAAGCGGTTTCGAACCTTCAGGTTAAATACTTGTCTCTTCTATGGGCTCATTCAGTAAGAATATTTTCCCATAAATATGATTTCTAAGGCTGTGGGATTGTTTATTGTGACTTTTTTTTTTTTTTTTAAATCTCAAGACTTGCAGGAAAGCCATATGGGGGCTTTGTCTCCTGTGCTATATGCTGCTTTAGCCTCTATTACCTGTGTCCTTGGTCAAAGATTTCATGTCTTTAGTCTCACATCACCTAAAGAATAGGGCAGATATTGAGCCTCAAAACAAGTATCACCAAACACCAACACCCAAAGTTTTCAGTTTAGTTTTGCTCTGTTGTTGGAGTTTTAAGTCATATGTTCATAAGTCTAAAGTTCTAAGACTTTAAATATTTAAACTTAGGGAAACAAGTGAAATAGGTGTAGCAGTTGTGAGTCTAGTCTGTACACAGACAAAATAAGCCATTGTAATAATAATAATAATAATGATAATACTGAGGAGAAGAAGAAGCCACTTCTTTGAGTGGCTTCAGAGCCACTTCAGGACTGATATTAATGGGCTAATCATGGCATTACTTGCCATATACTTGGAGTATCTATGTCTAAACAAATAGACTGCTGCTTGTCACTTGCCAAGAGAGTGTTTTATTCTGTGTGGTGTTGACATGAATACTTCAATGCTTCCTTTATTTCCAGCTCACTAGGAGCTGCCTTGTTCAGAACTTGTGTATTTTCAAGGAATGGTTCTTTGCCTGGGAAGAAGGAGCTTCTGGAGGAGGAGTGCAGTAGTGCTGGCCCAGGCACTCAGTGCTGTGTGTTTGGGGCACATGGGTGACAGTGCTCTTTGTCTGCCCAGTCTCTCTGTGAGCTGTACAGTCTTGCTTTAGGGTTTGAATTGTTTCAAAGGATGTATTTCTGTAAAACCCACAAACAACAGAACAACCTAGACCACCCTCAGTCTCTACAGTATTCATTCTATTTAATTATTATAACACAATATGAATCTTTAGAAGTCATACATAGTTCTTATTTTGTAATTTAAATTACTTTAGATGTCATAATAAGCAATAAACATGCTTTTAGTAAAAGCTTCTTTTGAAAATGTGCTTTTGTCAGATTAAATATTAAGGTGATCTTGAAAACATATCTACAGGACTTCAAAATTGTCATAATTACTTATTTTCTGGTAAGAAGAACACCCAGAAAATTTCCTCCAGATTCTAAGATCTGACCACCTGTGACAGATTATCTTCAAAATGGTTTTGATTAATCTCAAATTTTGAAAGAGATTGTTCTGTTGTATTTTGTTTGTTTCTGTAACCTCTGAGGAATTATAAAGAAGGAATTGGACTGTATATCTGTTAATATTGCAGTATTTTCTTTTCTAGCCCCAGATTTGAGGAAAGACCAGATCAGTTCCGAAGTTAACTACAAACCTCATCCTCATGCTGGTTTCCCAACAGAATTATATTTGCAGGTGCCCAGTCCTCCAGTAAAGAGGTAACCAGTAGTGGCATGTTCCTCTGTGAAAGTTCAAAAATACTGAATGTTGTAATATTACGATGTTCAGTATTAAGCATTGAAGTGTTAAGGTATTCAATATTTTTGACAGGCAATTCCTTTTGAATTTTGCATAATTGATGGGTCTAAATTCTCTCTGTCTTTAATTTTGATGCTGTCAATGTCACCATTAGGGGATTTTAAACCATCTTACCAGAAAGAGGGATTTAACGTTTTTCTGTTTGGAATTATATGTAACATGCAGTGATTAACCAATTTATGGTTAGTGCAATCACCCCATAAAGCTTTGAAAAGTCTGTCTGGAAGGGGGGGAAAGTTGATTTGTGTTTAGAAGCTGCTGCTGTACCTTGTTGTTTCTAATATGAACACTAAGTGCTCAGTATCTCCTAAAACTCAAGAATCTAAATACAAATTTATCAACTGGAAGTAACATGCAGTATTTGAAAAATGCATGTATCAGAGTCATGAGGATGTTCAGAAGAGAGCAGAGGTTATATTTGACATAGTCCTGAATGTTGAAGGAATTCATCTTGCCTTCTTAGGGCACATTTACATTTCTAATGAAAGAAACTTTGGAGTAATTTAATACAACTTGTACTCCAAGGGCTGTATGTTGAACAGAGCCCAATTCTCTTGTCAGTTTGAATATTTCAGCGGTTTTACCAGGGCTGTATTTGAAAAAATCCCTGTTATTTGAGCCTTTTCATATGTTTTCAGGGATACTTACATCCTGTGTGATTTTTGTATTTTAGAGCTGAAATGCCCGAGATCAATAGGAAGTATTTCCCATCATCAGTTCTCCAGCCAGTTCTCAAAGAGATTGTGAAGTCAGACAACAGGAACAAGGCGAACGAGCCAAACTCTTCCGAGTGGCTTCAAACAGAGAGGTTGGAGAAGGTGAACGTGCCGGTGCATTGTGCGGACAGCGTGCCCCACCCCTTCCCAGACAATGCCTGTGGCAGGAAGCCGATCCACAGCGACTTTCCCCCCCCTGCCCAGCCGCAGTCTCACCACACAAAAACACTGGGTCCCAAGGTGGGGCTGGTGCCCTGTGCGCCTCAGACCCTGCCGGAAAGGCCGGCGGTGCTGCCCGCCCCTCCCAGCGAGCACGCCGGCCACCCCCTCCGAAGGGCGGAGCCCCTCTGGGTGCCTGAAGCCGTGTACCAGAACATTCCTCCCCCCTTACCTCCGAAGAAATACGCTCTGAGCACTTTGTCAGGAGCAGAGAATAACTCGGCAGTGGATGTAAAATCACCGGAAGCGTTGCAAAATAGTCCATTAAGGCAAACAGGTGCGCCTTCAAAATCTGCATCAGAAGCAAGCGTAGTCCCAACTGAACAAAGGCTTAAAGAGCCCTTTCCAGGGAACGAAGTGTTCGTTCATAAACCGGATTCTCCACCTCGCTTATCAGTTAATGAGTTCTGGACTGTGTCTGAGAACATGCTAAAGAAAGGATCCCGTCACACAGGACCCAGCCCTGGCTATGCGGATGGGAATGACAGCGTGTCCCTAACCACTTACTTCTCGGTAGACAGCTGCATGACTGACACCTACAGGCTCAAGTACCACCAGAGGCCCAAGCTGTATTTTACAGAGAGTGGAAGCTTCCACAAGGAGAAGCATCCTCCAGCAGCTGGAGTAGATCTGAATGCCACATACCCTGCCACTCTTGAGCCCAGGCATCCCATCCCCGAACAGAGGTACAAGGCAAATGCAGAAGGAATACACTGCAGTAGATAGGTTCTTCAAGAAAGCCACACCTGGATCTGACTTGGGCATTTCATGTAGTCTGTAAAGGGTCACAACCTTGAGTGTGTGTGTGTGTGTGTGTGTGATAACCAGGTACCCAGCTGACTGCACTTTGCTTGGGAGTTGTGACTGTTCAAATGAATATGCAAATAGAAGTGAACAGAGGAGAAGAGGTGCTAACTTGTGGTTCCTTTGATTTGTTACTCTAGTTGCCTTAATGCTTACCTCTGTTACTCAGCTTGTCTTCTACAGTTTGTATTCAGTGTGGTCCCTTGAGGAGTGCACACCTTGCAGCAGCGGGATCGGCTGGATGTTACTGATTGTGTAAGAAGATCTAGTTAGCTGCAGCGTAAGAATTGTTCCTTCAGACTGTGGTCACTACGTTCTCAGACTAACAAAAGGGATAAACATGCTACCACAACTAATGCAGTACCTGTAGTCATAATAGAGCAGTATTTGTCCTCAGAGGTAGCACGAGGTGACACGGTTTTTTCAACTGATGTCTCTCAGAGTCTGTGCTTTCACAAACCTTCAAGTGTCTTTAATGCAAGTTTACCCAGAGGATTTATTTTTTATTTGAAAAGCCTTAATAATAATAATAATAATTCTTTAAAACCTGTTCTTGTTTGCAAGTGTTAAATGAGACTTTCAAAGGGAATTGAAGTAAACTGCAGTAATACTGTCCTGTTAATACCCCTGCTCTTAGTGTACGTTTTTAAGCACATTTATCAGATTTGTTCACCCTTTAAGCTATATACTTTACCTTATTAAATTTAACTTCATAAGTTACAAACCAGTATAACAGAATAGGATGCTAATTTTAAGTACAGAATTATCACGAAACTACGAAAGATTAATTTTATAACATTTTAGAAGTAATTACTGCTTATGTTCAGTTCTGACTTATTCTACAATTGCATGCAAAGTCAATGCTGCTATTTATTAAACTCCCCTTTTTTATTCAGCTTGACATTTTGGTTCATGGGGATCACACATTTGTTTGGTTTTTTTTTTTACTAACATGTTTTCCCATTTGGAACAGTCCTACATATGGAAATGGTCTGCATTAGCAGATCAGGCTGAATGTGCAGCCATTCAGACTGGTGGCTAAGGGGCCATGGGAAGAAGTAGTTCCTCTTTCTCTGCTCTGTCCCTCAGCCTCCAGTTTTGGCAGCTCTGGAATTTACCTTGTCTTTTGTTAGCCTGACTTAATCTCCGTAACAAGGAGGAAGATTTATTTGGCTTTTATTTGGTTAGTTAAATCAGTGCACAGAACCATCTAGTGAGTGCTGAGGCAGCGTCAGCAAAGCCTGACACAACCCAAAAAGGCAAAATGTTTCTATTATTCACATTAGAGTGTTAACTTGTGGTGCTGCTGATTACACCTAAACATCAATGCCTTTTATTTATTGAAATAATGCAAGAAGGTAAAATATGCATAATAAACATTCTTACTTGCACTGTTAGTTAGGAAGACTTTTTTTTTTAATGTGTATAACCTTATGTACATGTGTTTTAGTGCTTCAGCCAAATGATGGCAATTGTTTAGCACAATTATCCAAGGTAAACATTTAAACAGTAGTTTTGGTTATTCTGCAGCAAGGTCAGGTTTTTTTCCTTTTAAATGACATGTACCTTACAGTAGAACTGGAACATTATATATATGCAACAAACCAGGTATCTCAGATTAACGTTCTTTCTACCTTGATCAAAATTTGTTGTAGCACTTGGGGAAAAAAAATTAATTCTAGAATTTATAGTGAAAATACTATGCATGTTTATGTATGGCTGCTAGTAAACAGCAACTTAAACAATGATCCTTTTGTAAGAAAATCAGTTGAATACAGAAGAACGCTAAAAAAGAACTTGGGTGATTCCTACTGTAATATTTTTGAGAGATTTCAGAACCTGTAAATTAAACTTTTCTAGTTCATCTAGCCATGTTACATAATACACAGAGCCAGTTAAGTACAACTGTCCCCTAATACCTGTGTAAAAACGAAGATTATTGGAATTTGTAAATAATGTATAATTTGTAAAATGTTTTGCAAAAAAGAAAAAAAATCTTGTATTTGAAATGACAGTATTTTTATGTATGGATAGCACAGCAACAACTGTGAATGATGTTAGAACACTTATTTTTAAACATGCATAGCAATGTTGATACTTCTGTACCAGGAGCAATATGAATGCCTCTTACTGATACCAATGAACTCTGCTCCCAGTAAGCACAACTGGTAAACTCCTCTCTAAAGTAGCTGCAGTAACTTAGGTGTACTTCAGTCTCCTCGCTTAGCTTGAAACAATCTTATCAGACAACTTTCTCTGTGTTTACCAGGTATTTAATGATTAAATAGACAGCTAATCAAGGCACCTTCATTTTTATATTTGACTCTGCACTCCATGTATGTATGTACGTAATATTTGCTAACTAATATGTGATAACTTGTTTTAACTTACCTAGGGTGCCTATTTATTTTTTTATAAATGTCCCCCTCGAGCTATAGATTTGTATAAGAGCCTAGACAATTTTTGTAACAGTAAAGATATTAACAAGTCTTGTAATTAATATATTTTTCAGTCTTTAGAATTATTTTCCTGCAAAGTTCTGCTTGTTCAAAATACCAAGATAAAAATTTAAAATCTTTGCTGTCTGTTCTTTTTGTGTTCCACGTTTAAAAAAAAAAGAAAAAGTTGGCTTTCCAGAACTACATTTTTAAAGCGACAGGTATAATGCTGCTAGTGATGGTTGGAGGTTTTTGTGGAGATGGGGTTTTGAACAGTACTCTTTTGAACAGTAAAATTAATCTTCTGAACTATTTTACAAAGCTGTTAAATAGATTAAACTTTTAAAGTAGCTATGAAATGCATAAAGCAATTTTTATACCACAGTCCCACAGACTGGGTGACAAGTGATTGACCAACACATGAGCTACCTTACTATCTTTACTAGGGATAAGCAAAAGTTGCCGGGATCTGTGTACTCTGGAGCCTCCAGAGTATGTGCCTATGGAACAGCTTGAGCCCAGTGCAGCACAAGCCTGCACTTTGTTAGCTCTTAAGTTTTCTGAGATAAGCAAAACCTTTCGTGTCAGATCTAGCTGAAGGAGAAAACTAACTTAGTGGAAGATGCCTTAAAATTCAACTTTCTAAGCCTTAATAGCCATTAAATCTCACCTGTCTTCCGTATCAAAAGAGAACTGGAGCAACATTACAGTCCTTTCCTGACAGGCTCTTCCCTGCAGCTTTCACTTGTGATACCATGCCAGAGGGGGAGGAAACAAAAGGTAGTGAATGCAGTGAACTTGTCTCTTTAACGTCCTCATTTGAAAAACTAGAACCCCCCTTCTTCTGTTTGTGAGAATGCAATCATAGTTCAGGGCTCCTGTGCACCTTGAGTCAAGATCTCTGAAGCCACTGATCTCACAGGTACCAGCAGCCAAGATCATAAATGCAGGTCTGACACATGAAACAAACCACTGCCAATAGCAAAATTGTCTCAACAATCAAAGAAAAATAAAAGGAAAGAGCTTTTGTCCACTTTTGCATCCCAAATCCTATTTAACATGATCCTGGCCCATTTTCTTTTAATGTGTGGGAAGACACTGAACCACTCTGCACTTCCAAGTCTCTCCAATCTAGTTATTTTGTTAAATGTATTCCTGGAAAAAATACCAACCAAGCATGGATTGTACTTCTCAGGACTAGAAATTAGTATTCCCAAGGGAACAATACCAAAGAAAACTGAACCCCCTTCATCCATAGCTGGAAGACTCTCTTCCCCCAAACCTCCCCCGGCAAAAAGCTCCATCTATGTGCTCAGCTTCTGTTTCTTTCTCCAACGACTGCAAGAGCCTCGTGCCTCTAACATGGGTTTGAAAGTCTCCCTCTCGTGTGACAGAGGAAATTGATGTTGAAACCTTTTAATTATCTATTACTGTCTACTTATAGCCATCCATGGAAGGTGAGGAGGAGGGTTTTATGTGTCATCTGCCAGTGACTCAAGGCTGCTCTTGTCAGCTCCTCCTAAGCATTTTCTAGCAAGGAGATCAGAACCAGATTTATCTTAATCAGTAAGTGAGGACAGGACACTGCTGCTGGGTTAAACATGGGCATGTTTATACATGTATGTATTTATATGTATAAATACCGAGCCTGAGCAGGCGCAGGAACTGCCAAAGGTAAAGAAAGAAGAAAGACATCATACAAAACCAACCAGCCTCAACCCATCAGAATTAACTTTTTGGAAGTAAAACAGCTGGCTAAGCTTCATCTGTTGAAGGAACAGATGATGCTCTAACTTCAGTGTACACAAGAGCTGGGTTTTATTCTCAGCCACTCTGCAGGGTGTCCTTTCAGTAGATTTTACTCAAACAGTGCATACTTCCATTTCTGCACAAGAAGCCTTTAGGTACTAATCACAAAAGCACAGTCAGTCTGTCTTACGTAACCTTTAAGGCACAGTTTAGGACACACAAAAAAGATACAGGTAAAACCTGAACAGTAACACTTGTGACACACAGAGATCTCTTAAGATATAGTGTATAAAAATGTGCCTCCTCCATAGAGACTCCACTAGAGTCTTGTCCCCAGTTGTTCATCGCGCACAAATGGTCCTCCTCTTCCACCGCCTGTGTTCATAAGGTGCGGAATAGGTGAGAATTCCCTTGGTGGGAATGGCCCTACAGGGAACAGAAAAGGTCTAGTTACGCTCATAGTGCTGCACAGCCCTTCGGAAGATACTGACCTGTAAGGAGCATCAACCACACCTCCCGAACAGAGAGCGGATAATAAATCTCGCAAACAATTAAATAAAGCTGAGGGTGGCTTGGAATTAGTTTCCAGATTCCTGAGAGGCATTTGTGCTTCCGAGGCCTTCTGAGGCGGGGCTGTGGGAATGCCAAGGCTGTTCCCGGGGCCCACTCCTGAAGCGCAGCCTTCCCTCCATGGGGCACAGCCTGTCGGGGCTTCCCGACCGACTGACAGACCGACCGACAGACCGACCATCCCCGAACGCCGCCCCTCACCTGGGCCGCGCCCTCAGGGCAGCAGGTAGATAAGCAGGAAAAGTGCCAGGTCGAAGAGGATGAAGAGCCACAGGTCCAGCCAGTAAGACTGTCCCGACAGGGATCGTGACAGCACCCGCCCACCATCCTCCTGCTCCCGCTCCTGCTGTTCCTGTTCCTGTTCCTGCTCCCGCTGCCGCCGCCACGCCGCCGCCTCCATCTCCTCGGCGGGCTGGGAGAGGATCGCGCGGCGGCCCCACCGCGCAGGCGCCAGTGGCTCTTCCGGGTGCGGCGCCAATGACAACGGAGCGCACGTACCGCGGCCACACCCACGGGATCACGCGCGGCGGCCCCGCCCCTGCCGCCTCAGGCACCGCCCGCCATTCCCGCCTCAGGCACCGCCCGCCATTCCCTCCTCAGGCACCGCCCCGCCCCTGCCGCCTCAGGCACCGCCCCGCCATTCCCGCCTCAGGCACCGCCCCGCCATTCCCGCCTCAGCCCCCTCCATTCCCGCTTCAGGCGTAGCTCTTCCATTCCCGCCTCAGGCATCGCCCTGCCCCTGCCGCCTCAGGCACCGCCCCGCCATTCCGCCTCAGCCCCCTCCATTCCCGCCTCAGCCAAAGCCACCCCGTTCCCGCCTCAGCCAAAAGGCCCCCATTCCCGCCTCAGGCACCGCCCCGCCCCTGCCGCCTCAGACCCCGCCCCGCCATTCCCTCCTCAGGCACCGCCTTGTAGGGGTGGTGAAGACGTTGGACGTGGAGAGGATTCCTGCTTGTCTCTCTGTCGCTGGGAGAGGCGGTGCTTGTGGTGGCTCCCCTTGGGCTGGTGACTGACATTCCTGCCTGGATGCTGCTGGTTGCTGCTGTTGTCTGTCAGGTGAGATATGGACATTGGGGAAGAGCCGGCAGTCAGTCCTGTCAGACCGTGTTGGTCTTGTCCTGCCACCTGTGCTTTGGCTTGTGTGGAAATAAACATTCCCGAGTTCATCCCGATGCCGTTTCTTGGAAAGCAGATGATATCCTGAGAAAAACCAGAAGACGTTTAGGGATATCGTGTTGTGAAGAAGTTTAGGAAAATTGAAATTGTTTTAAGATACACTCCTCTCCTTGAAGTTAGCTGGAGCTTGTGCACTGAGCAAACATGGAAAAGTTCATGTAGATAGTGTATTCTGTGTGCTTTATGTGCATAACACACAGCTGAAGAAGTAAATAAAAATAAATGAAGCGGCACACCCTGATGCCACACTTACAGCTGGGATGTGCCACCCTCAGCCCTTCCAGTTCACTCCATATTGAAATCAGGACTATTACTTTCATGTCCAGAAGAATGACCAGAAACCCATGAGTATGTGAAACAAATCCTTTCTCTTGGCAGCTATTACCCCTTTTTAGCATCAAATTAAGAGATAAGGCAGAATGCAAACAGGTGCTTCTGAACATAACTTACTTCTCTTAAACAAGCACTTGTGTGTAGCAGTTTTCCTTAATAAGTTCTGTCAATAGAAATAAAGATGGATTTGTCTTTATGTAGCAAGTATTGGTTAAGCATGTGTTGTAGATGAAGCATATTAGAGATTTGGGCCGAAACAAATAGTACTTCCCTTTTAAGCCTTGTCCCCATCTGTATTACCTCTCGGTTTTCCTATCCTTTTGCACAATATTAAATATACAGAGAAACTGTTTCTCAGTATAAATACCTTTGTAAGGAAACTTAAGTTTCCATTTGAGAGCTTGTGCAAAAATACTGAAGTTCTGCCTGTGCAAAATAATTTCTGCAGCCTTTTATGTTATGACACTTTGGTAGGACTTGATACAAAAGACATTTTAGCATTTGTTAGTTGGAGTTTGTTTATTCAAGACAAAACAGTAACATAAAAAATGAGCCCATATTTTCATCAGGTAAACTGCAGCTCGGGAGGAGCTGTGAGGGGATGGAAGGGGAAAACAACACACAGAGGATGTGTAGAAAATGGTCTCTTATTGTTTCTTCATTCTGGTGCAGTTCTGTGTGAAGTGCTTAGCCCCTTTTGAAGAATCTCTTGGACTCAACTCCTTCATACACGTAGGTCTGTTAAGAAATCGGGAAGGAAAATCAGTGGCTGGAATTGCAAAGTTTCATTTCCCAGATACGGTTCAGAGAGTTTTAAATTTCGGTAGGTGACTTGAGAATTTTCACTAAAGATAAATGAGGTTATTTGGCTTGAAGAAAGTATTTTCTACATCTAGAACAGTTCTTAAAACTTTTTCTGTTCGTTTTATTATAAACTTGTGTGCAAATGGCTTCTTAACTCACCTGAACGAGTTCGTCACCCACGATTTCTCTGTATGCTTTAAGTACTTTTCCGTTGTCTTTTCTGGTGAATGTGCCCACAAGTTTATTTCCTTCAAGGTTCCAAGCGCCCTGTGATGGTAAAAAAGCCCAAATATTTTGCAACAGTTATGACAGTGATTTGATTTAAAGGCTGTAGAATGCTTGAAAGTGAAAAAAGATTAAAACAGTATAATAATGCTTTTTAGAAAGGCTGTGAAAATGAAATTTTAATAAAACTATTGGTTTATTTAAATGCATAATAGCCAAGCTAGGTGTTTTTTACTGGTCAATACAGCTTATTTTAATTAATTGTATCAACAGAGAAAATTTAATTTCTTACAAATACCCACTCTGCACTCTAGGTGGTGGACTTGAGTATTGGAAAAAGTAAAATTGCAAATCACCTTCATTTTGTCCTGTGAAAATTGCTACTTGCTCTGCTTTTTGGGCTCTCACTGGAACCCTGAGATCCATGTGCAGTGTTGAACCATTAACAGTAAACACTCCCTTGTGCTTTGGTGTATAAGCTGCAAGCATTCCTGAGCCGTCAGGTTCAGTGAAATTTAAAGTAATTCAAAAGTAAAATTTAAATTAAAAACTAGGAAGACAAATTATTCATCTTGAAGCTGCACTTCATTAAGTTATTATCACATAATAAATACTGAATTATGTGGAAAGACTCTTACGGAAAGTTCAGTCCCATCAGCCAGGCTGTACTCAAAGTTCACTCCCAGAGTGAATTCAATCTCTATGTTTCGGAAGTTGCTGGCTTCTTTGACGGTAAATTTGTTCCCATCTTGTTGGATGGTGATCTTCAGATTATCATGGGCTCCCAGCTTTCTTTTCATCATGCCAATACCTAGAAAAATCAGTTAACATAAATCAGAAAAAAACCTCAAACCTTTAGAGCATCGTATTTGTCCCTTTTTAGTGAATTCTATGTGTCCAAGTGAGTTTATTCCAGCATTCTGGAATAACCCAGAATGACACAAACTTTTGTCTTTCAATTTTCATTGAGACCATATTCACTGGTACACATATAATACAAATCACTGTCTAACTGTAGTGGTTATGTTTATATCCATATAATGCACAGTTTGTACAAACCTAAGGGTGTTAGAATTACTTGAAACAAGCGTTTCTCTGAAATTGAAGAATGATGGTTTCCTTCCCGTGTAATTTTTAAACTGGTTTAATGCTGTCAAAATAATATTCCAGCTATAAAATTCTGTTTAAAGTTTATCCATTCAAGTTGTCTGAGCCTTTCCCTCAAATCTAGATTTTCTTCTGCTGAAATAAATTTGGAATTAGTTAAAGTACTTAAGATTAACACATTGAAATTAAAATCAGAACGTTTCTCAGCATCTTCCCCTCCTGCCCCAGAATGTTTTGAAAACAGATGCAGGGGCAGAACTGCCAAGAGTGAAAGGACAGGCTGCCCGAAGGTAGTTCTCAGACAGTTTGAGTTTGTATTCAGCTGGCGTGGTATTTTTCCTGCAGAAGGGGTTGGAAAAGCAAGCCTTACCCATTGCCTCCATGAACTTCTCATAGTTCTCGTTTCTGTCGATTTTCCAAGTCCCGTCGAATGCCATGGCTGTTCCTGCAGGAGGGCTGCTCTGCAGGGACAAGTCTTTGCAAAGGGAATTTATGTACTGCCTTATCTTAAGAGCAATTTACAGGATGATGTGGCTGAGTAAAGCTCAACAGATGCACTGACCTCTTCAAGGAGAAGTTCCCTGTAGTTTGATCAAATTCCCAGTCCTGACCACACTGTTTGCTCAATCTGCCCCCAGATTGTGACAGTATCTTTATTGCTCATCTCAATTACAAATTGCTAATCTATTTATTCTATCCACCAAGTGCAGTAAAAAATCAGGTGTCTAGTGAAAGTAATAATTAAACTAACAGCATTTCTTGACATTCGTATCCTGGTTGCATCTTCAGCTTGTGGAAGAGTCTTTATGCAACTGGAGGTGATATTATTCACCCAGCAAAACAAACACAAATCTCTACTTTTTCCATTATGATTTGGTTGGGGTCTGTTCTGCTCAACATAACAAGTGTGGGGCAGAGGATTTACTGAATGTCTGCAGGTTGTTTCAGAAAACTCTCCTCTTGCTCCCTGTCTAACACTGAGCTGTGAAAATTGGGATGGTAGTGCCTATTCATGTGATCACTTTTTAATATATTTAGTTTAAATTCTCAGCAGCTTCTACAAATTTTCTTCAGTATAACACATTCAGTGGAGAAACCAGCCAGATGGAAGGTGTTCAGGCTGTTTGCTCCGAATCATGATCAGGGAAGTATCTCACAATGTGCATTTCACAGTAACAGTTAGGTCTCTGTGTGTAGTTTCCACATGAAGTTTTTTTCCACAATTTCATGCAGTTTTTGATCACTTGAATAACTCAAAAAGTGTTTTAGCCCATGCCCTGTGCTGTGCCAATCATGCATGCCCATCTTTACCCTTCAGCCAGCTCATAAAATGGGCAAAGTTCATTCTAAGGGTAAGATTATCTGTTTTTAGTGTGCAGGTGTGTATCTTGACCATTGTAGTTATCACTGTCATTCTTATGTTTTCTGTGTAGTATATATACTTAAACAAAAATACCCAGTGTCAAGTTATAGTTCATCCAAGCTGTTGTTACATAACAAAACTCTCTTTACAGTCTTTGCAGAAAGGTTCTTTCTGGCAGTGGTTGTAGTACAGCTTCTGCTGTATTTCGTAGAAAATTGAGGCCTAAAATGATGGGAGTTGCTCAATATGACAAAACATGACTTTGGTTTTCCACAGGTACTAGGATCATACAATATACACTTCATTTAGAGTTCTTCTGTCTTCCTATAATAGCTGGTTTTCCTTCTAAAATCACAATTAAAATCAGTTTTATAGATTTTTTTTAAATTTTAGTTGGAATATTCCACAGCCCTTTCCCTTCTTCAGTCTCCCTCTTCCTTGTGTGGTTTTCAGAACTACAACATTTTCTTCAATGGTGCACTGAAATCTTGTTTTCTAGTATTGCTGGTTTTATGACAGTTTTGAAAGCTAAGAGTGTGTTCTTGGCTTTGTGGCTTTCTTCAACGTGCCAGCTTCAGAACACTGAAAATGGACAATCTTATTAACTTTGAAGTTTGATCTTTAGATAAAGTAGCTGGGAATAAATTATTAACTTATATGATCATGCCAACCTCATCCTGCCAATCTGTGATCATCATAGCAACCTGTATTGTAATGGCAGTTGACAATGAAGTTCCAAAGATCAGGGTGACAAAAAGGCTTTTGCAGTGGGTTGTATTCATCCTTCTTGTTTCATGGCTTGTATTCGAGTTGTTCTGACTAAAATTAGCTGGGACAGTAGAACTCTTGGGTTGGTTAAGGCTTGGGGCCAGCATAGACATAATGTACTCATGAAAATATTGATTTGTGTAATATTATATAATAAGAGAGATTAATTCCTAATACAACCATGCAGATTGAGTGTGCAGTATTTATGAGTGTTTTCTACTGAATGATTCTTCATTATGTCTTGGGATGGATTGCAAAGGTGGATTCCTTCCTGTGAAGTTTCACTAAGCATTCGAACCCCAATATTCAATTTTATATCGATGTGATAAATAGACAATTCTACACCAGTAAAGCCAATTCAAGAATAACAATGGGTGGCCTAGCAACCAGGAGCCTAACTAATGCCATCTCCTGGATAAATAATTTTAAAGTACATATTGCAATGAGGTGTTGCATTGCAGCAGGATTAGATCCTACTTGAGCTAGATGTTGTCCCACTGCAGCTGCCTGTTTGCTGAATTTCTGGTTTTATTCTCGTTCAAGGAGAATCTCCTGGATGCTGCTAATGTGAAATCTGTTCAGCAAGAGAATTCAACATTTGAGGATTACCTAGAAATTTTCAGTGAGTATAGATCCATTTGTGTGATTAGTAGTGGGCTGTTGAGTCTTAAAACTTACTCTTAACTGTCTGTATACACTGCTTTTTAATTCCTGTATAATCGTTCTGATCCATAAAGTGCTGCATTTTTGAGAGTTTTTTATTGCAGTGAACCGAAGTGCATGAGTTAATAATAAGATCCAGCTTGAAAAAATCTAGAAGCAAAATTTAGGATTAAAACAGTAACCACTCTGGTATTTATCAGTTATTGTATGCTAAAATCATGCTGTATGTATGAATCCTAGGATTATGTAGAATAATAGAATCTGGCCTTGTTTCAATGAAGAAAGGGTGACAGTGAACAACTGCCAATAAAAATAAGTGTGCTTTTCCAGAAAAGGTTATAAGAATCTCTGAGTATTAGTGCCATTTGACACTTGCCCCATAGAGACTGATATGCCAGTTGCCCCATGGGGCTTTTTGTCAGGCTTTTCTAAGGGTAGTTAAATTTTATATCTGAATATTCCTGTATTCCCCAATTTCTTTTTGTTTAGAAAATGAAATGTGATCCTAGGGTGGGGTCAAGTTGTACAGTATTGAAAGTCTGCATTGGTCATTTTGGTTTCTCCAAAATCTGCACTGAACTTTTAGCTCGTTTCAACATAACTTTTTTGCCTATTGTAAAATTTTTCTCTTGGTTATAATATAGTTCCAAACCCCACGAAAGGTTATTGTGATTATCTGGATTAGTGGCTTGAATCTAATTTCATCTGTAAAATAGAGAGCTTCAGAGTTGTTCTGAGTGCAGCATTATAGGAGGAGAGCACCCTGTATGGCTAAGATATTTAAATATTTGTATATGCAAAAGGAAAAGATGGTTTCAGTTTAAAATTCTTTTCTTCTTGTCTCATGTAAAAGCAGAACAGACACCCATGTTCTGCTTCTCTTTTCAGCTCAGAAATGGACTTCTTTGTGACCTTGATTAAATTAACCCCTTTACTTATCTGTAAAATGAACTTTCCTTTCATTAAGAAGGTCTATATTATAAAATAAATTGCCAGGGACTTCATTAACTGCAATAAAAGGATTCTGAATGCCTATACACAAGTGTATCATGTGTAAGCTACTGCTATGATTTAACCATGGATTTTACTCTTAAAATTTGATTGTGTTAAACAAGAGAAACCTGTGTAAACTTTAGATATTTCAGCCATTTTGCAGCCATTATGAACTTGGGGCATTTTTCAACTGAAATGGTTCTAAAGTTCTCTGTGTGCTAAGAAATGCTACTCTTCTCTGAAGGGTTGAAAAACTCAATGACTGTCAGATTCCATAAGTCTGTCCCTAAAGCTTACTATTGGAACAAACTCAATCATGTGTGTTTTTTCCTAAAAATCTTGAAGGGTGAGGTTTCATGGGAATGTGAAATGCAATAGCTGTCCCTACTGTTACTAAAAATCTGGCTGGAGGTAAGAGCTTTTGTCGTTTCCATTTGTTAATGAGGCATCAGAACTGTACAAGAAGAGAAGGACTTCGTGTAATGTTCGTTCACCTCTTCAATAAAAATGCCCTCACTCAAGGTCATGTTCTTTCCAGGCCTGGGTAAGAAATGTATCCCAGTGCTCCTGCTGAAAACATGGCCACTTCTCAGAAGGGAATTCACATCTTCAGCAGGCCAGAAAGACTGAGCAGGAGCATGACTGGGGTGGTGAGGGGGTGGAAAGGTGTCCCAGCAGCAAATGGTGACCTGATGTTTGTAGATATGCACAGGCAGTTGTGCAGTTGCACTCATAAATTGCAGTTGGTTCGAGCAAACAGTGCTTGTGTTTTGTGCTGAGCTAAATCTGGCCCTTCATAACTTCTTGAATGAGCCTGCTGTTTGTCAGGGATGTACATACTTCTTGGTTTTGCCTAGAGCTAAAAAAAGTCAAGCCAGAAGTGTTGCTGTGGAGGACCTAATAGGCAAAGAACAGCAATTGCCAAGAAGCCCACTGGTCCAGAATTACTTCCAGGACCAGCAATTTATGCATAATGAGGCTTTGGTTGTCGGAAATAATTTTTTTCCACAGTTTTGGTCGAAGTCACTGGGCTGACTATTTATTTCTCTCTTGCAATTGATACCCCCCAGGAACTGATAGATGGTGGCAGAGGATGAGGATACATCTGTGCAACTCTTGTATTTGCTTGTTCTGCTTTCTGTCAGAAATAAACTGGTTTCTGACAGCTCTCAGGAGGTGCAGCTCCAGTGCTCTCTAGTGGTCAGTAGCACTGAATTATTTTTTGCTGTTTTTAAACAAGAGCTACTTCACTGCTGGGTGCTCGCAGTAGTACTCAGAAGTATCTTGATATTAACAGAGACGTTTTTCTCTTCAGGATTTCTAGGACCTAGAGAAGTTACTATGAAATATAAATTTACAGAAGCAATGGTTTGAATTAGGCATTGAAAATTCCACCTCAATAATATTAATTATAACAAACAGTAAAATTTGACATCATCCTTTTTATTTTAAAAAGCATGAAAACAGTACAAAGAGAAGAATGGAGGAAATAAGTAATAAGCAGCAGTCTGACCACAGAAAATAAGCTGACTCTTATGTTCTCTAGCAGCTGTACAGTAAGTAGGGCTAATGGTTCTCTTAAGTAATGTAACTAGCTTTATTCTAAGAAGTCATAGGACAGTAGCAAGAGAGAACACATAACATTCAGAAGATTTTAATACTGCTTAAAGGCAAAACATAATATACAGAAAAACCCCTTAACCTAGTACAAAAATACTGTGCCCAGAAACTATGTATTTGTTCAGATATTTTTAAAAGGTAGAAGAATACAAATGGACAAACTCAGTGACTAGTGACTGTGATTAAGGTTTTTATTAAACTATAATAGGAATGTATGTTAAAACTATTTACAGTGCATTTCAAACTACATTCTTTAAGAGACACATGCAGGTATCTGCCATGTGAATACAAAGAGGACTCGAATTCTAACTTCAGCTACATCTGTACGGTACCTTGGGCATCAGTGGGAATAGCTGAACACAGCAAAGAGCAGGTGAGGCAGCTGTCACCAAGGGTAAGGGCTCGGTCCCTCTTTACAGGTAAAAAAAGGTGGATTTGACCCATTCTTTCGCTTTCTATACAGCTCAACCCAGTTCCCACTGAGGTAAATGGGAATCACATACTTGACTTCAGGTGGGCAGCTGAGCATACATGAGGCCCTGGCATGCCAAGCTCATGCTGTGGAAGTTAGCGGGAACCAGCTATCCCAGAGCACTGTCACATAAATACACATTTATAAACAGCGCTACTTCGATAGCAGTTTCTCTATGGAAACAAACTTCCTTCTGTGGAAAAGAAACTTTCCCGTGCAATTTCCATCCACCGCAATGACCAGGATAAAATATCCTGCTGTCACAATTTGCTGCATTTAGCAAGCATCACTAATTACCACGCCAGATTCTGTGCTGTTTCTTCTTCCTGTCAAAGTCCAAACAAGCCCTTGTTATTTACCATACTCAGGCCAAACTCATTCTGTTATTCAAGCTCCAATGTTCAAGATTATGTTTCAAATTAGTGCAAGCCCCTGAAGAAGTATGGCAGGTACCTGGGAAATAAAGCTGAAACCTTCTGAAATGTAAACTGCATGTGATTTGACATGAAGGAAAGAACTGCAGCATCAGCGCTAAGACTCTGAACTAATACTGCTATATAAATTTGCTTGAAATACGAGGTCTTTATAACACCTTTAAAAACATATTAATTTATCATGAGTGAGGCGATTTTTTTTCCATAAAAAGTCTCTGCTATCTTCTTATGCCTAAGTGAAAGGGACACCTTCCAGATCACTCCTCAAATTTTAAGGGACTAGACCTGACTCTTCATTATCTTTCTGTATAATGGGCTGGAAAATCAGTTACGTGGTAATTTTGACAAACCTTATGTTTGAATTAAATAAGTGTGCTGAATTTTTCAGTTCATGCCGCTTCCAGGAAAAATGCATTGGATTGGAATTAAAAAGTTTATTTTTACATGCGTGCAATTGTCAGGAGGTGATACATTTAATCAGGCTTAGGTGCTCTCTTCTAAGGAGAAAGCAGTTGATCATCAGTGAAATTAATTGTTTCCTTTTATCAGTAGCTCACTTGTACATGTCCTCTGTGAAGATATGAGTAATCTGCTCTTAAGTATAAACTGCTTCTAATTAAAAATTAACACCATCTCCAAAATCAGCATTACATTATTTCCAACCCCCCCCCCCCCAACTGTGTGAGATACTAGAAAACCTAGGCCTTCTACAGCTAATATTGCATGTGTGGCTAACTTATGGGAACAGAAATGGTACCTACAGCTCAAGAGCCTCACTGTTATTTGGAATTAGAAGAGGTAGGGTTAATCAGTAATTTTGTGCATGTTAATACAAGTAATTGTTTTCAGAACAGAGAAATAAAAGTGTACTTTAGGCATTAAACTGTGCTGTGGAGTGAGTTTGAAAGAAAATATGTTCATATCTGACATCAAGTAGGATACTAAAATAGTTGTCTTCATTGAGAGGAGTATTAAGAATTAGTGGGACAACTTCTTGTACCCAGAGACTTAAATACCAAATGTGACAATAGTTTCAATGGATTTAAGGCTGAACTGACAAAGTGATAAACTCCATTTCACCTGGTTTCTTGTGTAAGCCACACTGATTGTTATAGCTAGACAATATAAATTGGGGAGAATGTGTTTGAGAGCTGACTGAAATAATGAGATACACAGCTCATGATGAAATTAATGACAGCTGCATGGCTGTAATCCACCAGCTGGCTTTGAAAAGGTTGAGTTCTGAAGACAATGAACTTCAAAGCAAGAAACCTGCCTGTAGCCAGGCTAGGTTTGGGGTTTTTTTCCATATTGTCCCCTATCTACATTATGAAAGGAAGGAGCAGTTTCTGCAAGTGACTCACACAAAGCTATCACACAGAACCAGCACACTCTGATTTTGCCTTCAGGCAGAGTAAAACACTATGCAAAAGCTTTGAATTTCATGAAATAGCACTCTATGCTTTCAAGGTTCTTAAACCAGTAGTTTAAAGGCTTTGGTTTTGTAGAAATATATACAGATACAGGTGTGTTATGATATTTAAATGTTTATGTAGTAGGAACTGTATTTATATGTATATTCCAACATTTATAGTGGAAGAGATTGTGTGGGATAAATGTATACAGATATGTAATTAAATATATGCACATACTGTATAACTCTTTAAGTGAACCTTTTAAAAAAATGTAACATCATGCCCTTTTTTTCAAGTCAAAGGTATGAATCCAGCACTCCTTCGTAGCATTTATAAATTTAGTTGTAATAAAGCTTTGCTGAACACACAATATGGTGAAGAAATACTGGAATATTAATGTCAAAGTTACTTCACTACACTGATATCATCATAGTTATGTTGTCACCATGAATTACTAACCTCAACCATAATAGCAAGGATACACCTTTATATACATATATTTTATTCCTATTTATATTAAATATGTATCTCATCAGTTAGCATAATAATTATATTTCAGTATCTCAAGCACTCAAGGAAAAGACTATACAAGGACTATGCAAATCCTGAAGCAAAGTTTTCTATTTATGAAAAAGTACCTAAAAACCTTTTTTTGGGGGCTTGTGTTGGGGTGGGCAGGCTGCTGTCATCTGCATACTGTGTATGCATAGAAATACACATGTGGATCACTGCAAAACAGTAGTCCTGGAATTCTTAATGAGTGTTGAAATCCTTTTTTTTTTTTTTTTTTTGGGGGGACAGAATAAGGAGACATTCTTCTGCAGAAAAATGTTTTCAAATTCACAGCTGCAATAATTTATTATTGGTGCTCACTAGAGAAGTTTGAGACAGGACTTAATCAGTGACAAATAATTTAGGTTGGCAGAAATGCTGCTGACTGTCAGAATACCTTATTCTACATATAAAAAAATATCAACTCTGTAACTCAATATCATCAAATATTTTGAAACCTTTGCTTCATCTTTTCTTAGCTTCTGGCATAGTTTATCTAAATGACAACATTGATAAAAAGGGGGAATTTTCCCTGTCTTTCTGACCAGCTCTTACAAGTTGGGGTTGACAATCTCCTGGGAAGAAGAATTTATTGCAATTTCCAACTAGAATTTCCTGCATTATTGTGATAGAACTAAGTTCCCACACTTTAAAGTGCAATGCCAAATGTGCTACTTTTGCCAAATACAATTGCTGATTTTAACTAAAAAAAAAAGATTATTACAGATTAAAAAAACTGGAACATTTTGTGTGTTTCTGTGCAGCCAAAGTTACATGTACTGCTAATGCATTTTAGACTGCTGACATTCATCTCCTTGTCCTGTCTACCTAAAGAAGAGTACTCTCCTTGTATTCCTCTTTTGGGATTTGTCCAGTGTGTATTTTTTCTTTAATTGGTTCCCAATTCGAAACCATTTTTATTAATCATCTTCATTTAAATAATATACCAATTTTTTTTTTTTTTCTAGTGCAAGTTCATTGATTTATTACTTTTCAGAATGTTAATGCCTCACATACAAATGGCAAATCCCTGTAGCACTCTTGGCTATTTTTGCTTTTGGTATTATTCTTTTCCTATTTCTTTAAGACACCATGATTAGTCCTTTTTAACTAATGTTAAAAATGACTTTTAAGAGATGTTATCATAAAACTTTTTTCTAAGTGGTCATAGCCATAGTAACACTGGCCTGAAGAATCAGTCATTGACGGTCACCAGGAATGTGCCATTCCTGCATCATTCTGATTCAGCTTTTCACCTCTTGCTCTTGCAGTCATTCTCTTCTGTCTGTGATTCAGTCTCTTGGTTAGATGACGTTAAAATCAACTTCCAAATAATGTTAAAAACAGCATACAAAATCAATCCTGTTTTCTTTCCGTTTCTCTGGACGCTTCTTGCAGCTATGGGAGCTGTTCTTCCATGGCAGCCTGTCAGTTACGTTGGAACGTTTCATCAGTCTTCAAGCAGTTTCCATCGGTCACGGATAACTATGACACTTCTTCCACAAAACTCCTAAGACCCCCATTGCCTAGTAATTCACAGGGGTCTTAGAATTTCTTCAGTTGGAATAACACATTTGCTAAGACATCCATCTAATATGGAAAAAACCCAAACCCTACTGAGTGCACAGATTTTGGGGCTTTTTACCTCAGAGCCCAGTTCTGCTTTCTGAAAGAGGTTAGCAATAGTTTATGTTGGAGTAGGCTCCCCTGAGTGAGTCCCAATTTTTCCTCTGAACCTCTGGAAAGAGAACAGGCAAGACTGCTCAATAAGTTTATAACATAACATAGCAAGATGGGAAGAGAGAGAGAGAAAAGGTGCAAAATGCAGTAGTCTTTCAGATACTGGCCACAACATGATCACTAAACAATTATGTACATCTGTAAAGCGACAGGCTCTCAGGCACAGTCAGTGCCTGCACCAGTACCTTCTTTTGGGGTAGGGTAGCAAAAACTGCCCTTGCAGGTCTTTTTCCATCTCAGTCAGATGTAGTAAAAGAAACATACTGTCTTCAGATAATCTCGGCATCTACATGGTCATGCTATATCTTGAAATGTGGAAAAATAATACAGCAGTGGCAAAACGTAAGCCAAATCCGTACAGTGTTCAGCAAAACGCAGTACTCCCCTATTACTGTGTCTCCTACGGGAACTTAAGCTGTGGCGGTTAAAGCAGCGGCTCAGTTCCGTTTGCCTTGATTGCTTTCTCCGTTAATCAGGTTCTTCTCCTGCTGCTCAGCTAAGGCTTGCCATTTCTGCCTGTTTTTTCTGCAGCCATCCAGCAAAGGGGAGCAGGCCTCTGACACGTGTGTTAGGGCCTGAAATAAATTGAGAACATGGAAAACAGATTGCATTCAGTTTTTAATTAAAAATGGAGAATGAAATGCATCTTTTGTATTTTTTCAGATTTCTGAATTTAGGGGAAAGACCTGTAGATCATTAACTGCACTGGTTACCTAACACAAGAGCTGGGTGCAGTTTGGACTAGGATCACTTGGTAACTGTAAATCTAAGCAGCAGTGCATATTTCAGAGTAAATAATTCCAGTTTTTCTGGTCTTTTCTTAAATGGAAAGGTGAAGCTCTCCCCTAACCGGAAGAAGTATAGATATTCAGGCTCTAGAACTGTGGGCATTCAAGCCTGCTCAGGTGCTCTGTTAAAGAGTTTTCTGTTCGTCCAGTCTGTACCTTTGCAGTGACACTCAGTCTTCTTTCAGTGGCTTACCTCTTGCTGGAGACAGTTTTCTGAGGCTTCAAAGCAAAGGCTGCCTTGTTTTCCTGACAGGTTCTACAGCACAGAAACACTTGATTTTCAGGGACAGCAGCTAATAACTCCCACTCCTTTCTCTATCCCTGTTTCCTTTCAACTGGTGAATGTACAGTCTTTTTAGAAAAGTTTATTGGGTAAGAGTGAAAAATTCAAGTAATCATCTGGTTCCTCCTACTGGAGGATTCTTAAGAGTTTGGTTATCTGTTCATCTCCTTTCTTTTTCTCACCTCAGTACCTGTAAAATACTTGCTACAGTTCAAATAAACAGACTTTAATGTTGTACTGGTTAAAAAAAAAAAAGATGATCAGAAATCATGTTGTGTTTCACACTATATTTCACCAAGCAGCTTCTCATACAGTTTGTGACCAGGACAAAAAAGCATTTCAGTGAATTGTGTCATGCAGTGCTTTGGTGTGTGATAAAAGAGAAGGAAAAAAAAATGGGATGGGAAGTGTTAAACTTGGGTAAATTTCCTATAAATACCGTATCAATTTTTGTATGAAGAATTCTGAATTCTTTAAAAGTTTTAAACAACACTTTTCTTGTCAATGCACTACCTGGATACCATTCTTTTCCCAGAGGTCAAAGCCTTAGTTTTGTGACTTTCCCTGATAATCCAGAATATAACCCTGGGATGTAACACCAATTGCACAGAGCACAGCAATTACTACTAGGTTTAAAAAAATTGTAACAAAATACATTAATCAGACAAATATACAACCAATTATAAATACTAAAATAATAATTTCTTCAACATAATAATGAACCATATGTAATATAAGATAAAAAATATTTTTTGAACAAAGGGGCTGGTTGATTTGCATTCTGATTTTAAATCTGTGTCTACCAGCGAGCAGCTCTGGTTTTAGAGATTTGCTATTCTTCCTTAGGCACCATACCTCATACAGCTGCAAACAAACTGCATCTATAAATCCAACCTGCATGCTGGGAATTTTGTTTTTCTTCTCTCTGTTCATTAGATCCTGCAGATAAGAAGTAAACAAGTTCTGTGTTTAAATGCATTAAATAAAAAACCCAACCAGAACCAAAGAGAGAGTCTGGAATTAAAAAGTAGCACCTTAAACAGCACAGCAAGCTCAGCAGGGTATCCCTGCAGGTTTTACAATGAAGGGAATTGGACTGCATAACTTCCCGCAGGAGATAGGTTTGGATTGACAGAGCCCAAATAACCAGACAAACAGGCAAACTTACTGGGTTTGGATCGCTGCAAATAGGTACCAATTTAGGAATGTATTTCCTAGCGAATTTAACAATACTGACTTAAAGAAGATAATACTGCCTGTTCTTCTGGTTCAGAGATAATGACACTATTGGTGTTTTGGAACCACAGAAACTGACTACTAGGAAGACAGGGAAGGAGCTGGTCCTGTATTGTGGTCAGTGGGAGGAAGTTTAAGTGCTGTTTATGAAAGTCATTTTGCAAGAGGTGATTCTGCCACTTACCGTGGGTTCTATGTTGAGTTCCTTCCGCTCTTTATCTCCTTGATCAAAGAACTCAGTAGCCACAAGCTCAGCAATCTGTAAGATATTTCACTCATTGAGAACTCGAAGTTTGCTTGCTACCTACAAACAAGACTGGTTCCTATCTCCCCTTAGGATATATCATGTTAGCCCCCCCCCCACATTGTGAGACTCCAGCTCTGCATTCCACCACTGCCTTTGCAATAACGACTGGGTGGAGGAAATAAACTTTTATGGAGTTGGCATTTAGGAAATCTTAAAAATTAAGCACATACCCGTTGCTGAACTGGCCATGGTTTGGTTATAGCTGATAAGTCACAAGCAGTCATCAGCATTGCTCTGTAGAACAAACAGAGAGGGATAAATTACTCTATGGTGAAATGTATGTAGCCACCAAGTCAAGTAATCGGTAAAATAGAACATCGAATTTAAAGGAACATCCAAGTCAGAAAAACAAGTGAAATTAAAGCTAAGTTATAAATGTAACTCCACATGCTATTTAACAAAGGTTATTATACAGGTTGCACCTTGGTAATTCTGACCCAGGGAATTCAGTGACAGCTTGTACAGGCCCAGAACACGCAGACCTGCTGGGTTTAGTGAAGTTCACAGCAACATGGCACAGGAAATTGGGTATCCAATAACATTAACTGACTTCTTGATTATTCTGCTCTTACTTACAAAAATAGCTCCTTTTGTGAGGGGTCTTCCCAGTTAAACTGCTTCTTCCTTAGAAGTTCAAAAAATTCTCCTCTCCTCCTTTAAAAGAAGTTAAAATAAAAGATTTTGCACTGTGCTGACACAATCTTAATATCCAGCAGTGACTATCCAGCCCAACTTTCCTCTGACTTACTTTATGTATAGTGCCAGGTCTGTGGCAAGAATGGCTTGTTTTATCATTTTCAGTGTGGCCTTGTATTCTTCGATGGAAAGACTGCTGAGAATCTGATTTCCCTTTACAAAAAAAAAAGCCCAAAACAGTGCTATCAGTAAAATGGGCAACAGCACGCTAGTTTGCTAAAGCATCTCTAAGTTACCAAATCATTATGAGTTGCTTGCTGATATCTGAGGTCATTCTTTTACCCTGCTTCCTTTTGCAGATTCCCTAGTTTAAAAATAAAATTTCCAGTCTTCTTGAGTAATGGCAGAAAGCCGCACAGCAGCAACATCATCACTGACTATTACAAAATGAAACGGCAAGCAGAGCAACATCAAAGCCTTCAAGTCCCTTTCATTCATTAAAATTAGATTTGTCACTGGCTGCATCACAGCTTCTCTTTCCTCTTCCTTCCCCTCCCTGAAGCAGAGGAATTCTAACAGATTCCCATACCTGCCCATGCACCTCTAGTAAATGAAAATATTTTCCTTTTATGAAGCACCGTATATAACAAGCTATTAAATAGAAATATAAGCTTAGCAGCCTCCTGTTAAGCCAAAGCACTACAGAGCTGGTGAAATGGAACTTGCCTCTGTTGTTTTTCCATATTTGCCTACCTGACTAGGAAAGGATCATTACAATACAAAGGATGCCAGAAGTACCACAACCTGCCGTACAAAAGGAGCAGTCCTTTGAAGGGATTGTGCATGCTAAATCACCAGTCTTCAGAATTATAGCATCAAATCATAATAGCATCAAACAAGAAGAATGTAGTTTTGTTTGCGTATTTACTTAACTTAGGTTTGGCTTCACTTTGGAATGTCAACATGAGCAGTGTTTGGTTTGGTCTCATGAGGGCTGCTTTGTGTATATGTAGACTGGAATGTTTTTTGAAAGGAGAGGAAGGACTTGGGTTTGTTAGGTGGTTCATAAGAGGTCATGAAAATGGCAGCAAAGCCTTTTGTTTCCTTTGGTCCAAGGAAGCAGGTACTAAAAACAATGTTAGCAAGGCTTCCCTTATCAGGCAGCACTTCAAAAGCTTTGGTGGCACTCAGCAACAGAACTGTAATTTCCATGTTGCTGCATTTGCTTTCTTTACCCAAAAAGGAATAAAGAGCACTTAAGAACATATAAGGGTGGGATTCTATCCAGAAGCTAAAAATAGAAAGCAAAATAGTTTCCTTCAGCATACACAGGAATGTGGCACTCACTGGACTATTCAGGATCATAAGGCATTGATCAAAATGATGGTGCTCCATGATTGAGTGGCAATACAGCTGAGCCAGAGGATGTTCGCTTCTGAGGAGGAAAAGGATGGAGAAATCAAATTAGACAAACCTATTAGTGATGCAGAAATAACTTCCCTTCTAACATCCTCTTTGTAGGAATATGGGTAAAAAGATAATGCTGTTCCTTTGTCAGAGCGCTGACAACTCTGGTTTTCTGCCTTCTGTTACCTGTAGAGACCAGCTGCATGCAAGGAGTGAGAATGCAATGCAAGGTTTTATAAAGAGTGAAAATTCTTGTATGAAAAGCAAAGGCAACATGAAGAGTTCATTCACAAACAGAGTTTAGGAGACAGTTTGGTTTCTGTAACATGTTCTTAAACACCTGCCTGGCATATTTAGTCATCTCATCTACTGAGCTTGTAAGTAACAATGCAAACCTCATAGAAAACCCACTGATACCAATGGAAAAATTCCTGCTGACCTCAGTGCAATACGGTGCTGGGCCCAAAATGTTGATCAAGTAATTTCCTAGGGTTAGTAACAGTACTGGTGTTTCATCACCACTATCTTCATGACTGATGTACTGCAACATCGTCACCTGCCCTTTGCCCGGGGTAAAATCCAAAAGGGAAACTGCTTAAAGGCCAATAGAGATGTTGGCTGTACTACAGGCATTGAAAAAAAGCAGGAAACCAATTGTGCAGGTGCAGAACTTAAAAATACCTTAGCGCAGCACTAAGTACCTTATTCTAGAAAATAGAATTTGCTGTTTGAGTAGCTGTAGACAAAGTACAGAAATTCCTCCTCTCTTGAGGATTTCCAAATTCTCCCTGTCCCTCGTTAAATAATACAGTTCTTGGTTTTTGCTGCTCTGTCTTGATTTTCAACCCCTGGTCCCACATTGCTCATGTCATTTCTTCAACTAAATCTGGATTCTTTTGGAAGTCTGTTTTGCTGATGATCCCGGACCTAATACTCTATTTATAATCTGACCCACAAACGCTTAATCATGTAAGAAGTTCTTTTTTAGCATATAATTCCATGAGATTTTCTGTATGGTTAAGGACCATTCACTTAGTGGCTGCACAATTGGGTCCCTGTGTGAGTGAGTGCACAAAGACTCAAAAGTCCTAAGAGGAGACTCTGGGGATTTAAGCACAAAAATGTGGCGAGAAAGATGGAAAGACAAACAAAAACACATAAGGGGATATTAAAGGATGCAAGCCTCTGAGGAATATGGGCTGACTGCCCAGCACCTCCTCTGAGACCACCACAAAAGGGGTGTAGAGAAAATGTACTTGTGTGTTTCTGCAAGGAAACAAATTGCAGGATGGTGCCAACATATGCTGGGTGAAATTCCCATTGAATTAAGTGAGATGCATATTGTGTCTCCTAGAGTTTATCCTGGCTGGAGAGAAAAATATGTGAGAAATCTCATAGGTTATCTTCCCAAGTACTGCTCCAAACTAGAGCTTGCTCAGTACTCACAGACCCTGGCTGGGGCTGAAAATAAATTCAGGTCCAACTTCTGTAGTGAGACTTCTGTCAAACCCCCACACCAGGCCGAAGGACACCATGGCTTTCTGAGCACAGGGGTTTGGTTAACACAGCTTTCTGTGCTTCCTACTTTACATGTGGGATTGGAAGAAAAAGAAAATAACCCCCCCTGCATATCTATTGGAAGGCCTTCAAGCACTTCCTTTCTGTAACTTCTACTGCCAGGACAATTTCAATTTTTGAAACCCTGCTGCTTAAGAAAAGAATCACACACTGCTTCAAAGGAAGAAACAAAAGGGATCTGTTCCTAGAAATAAAAACTTTTGTATTTAGATTAAAAAAAAAAAAATCATGGAACTTTCTATTGAAAAAGGAATTATTAAACTGTAACTATCTCAGCTTTACAGCATGTGTAAATGTTACATTTTGCTGTCTATGACACTTTCCCAGGACATTTTTGAGAGGAGATGACGCATCTCCAGATGTCTTCCAGGAAATTTATTTTTAAATAAATAAAGCAAAAAATAGCTAACTAGTTCAGATCACTGCAAGGCTACACTTACTGCTGGAATCCTCTATTACCAAGCTAGAAAAAGGTTACTCTTTCAATTTTGTGGAGTTTGCTTTTTCTTTACCCATCAGTCAGTGTTACGCCAAACATATAAATCTGAAATTTCTGCTTCACGTTACTGATCTTCTACCTTTCAGTATTCTGTGCCACAAACAAGCTTTTCCTTCCCTCCTATCTCACTTTAACACATAGTGAGAATAGCAGACCACTTCTTCACAGGTCACTTCAAACCATTCTCCAGCTCTACCAGAAAAAGATACAAGCACACATTTCTGGATATCTTTTCCCCATCTCTGGTCAGACCAGGACACACTGCTGTATCACGGGAATCACATTAAACCATGCTTTAACTCAACCGAAGACTTGTATTTTGTTATTTGAAGTGATACCAAATTCACTGGATTGGGCAGATTCGAAACTACTAATAAATTTTAAAAAACCCAGTATCTTTAGATAAAAACTAAAATATGGGGAAATTTTAGACTTGTTCAGTTACTTCATTTTGATAACTTCAAACAAAAATATTTTGTTTAGTAAAAATATTTTTTCAATGTTTTAAACATATTTTGTGTCTTTTCATTGTAAAGGCTTTTCTGTAATTCCAGGTTGGATCAAAGTTAGAGGGTACAAATAACCCCAAAACAATGCAAAGCAGCCATACATTTTTAATGTGATTTTAACCATGTAACTTATTCTAAACAGCTTAGAATTCTGGAAAAATGTGTCTAAGCCACGAGTAAAACAATCTGAGTTCAAAATGGTGGGGAGACACCTCTGTATCAGAGGGCTGCACATCTCGGTGCTGTGTTGGCCCGGACAAGACAGGGAACAGCTGGGTTAGGCAGGGAGCGATCTCAAAAGCTGCACAAGCTGTCCCTTGGAAGCTGTGGCCTTCTGCTGTCATTTTATGGGAAACGGGGGAGGGGACTTTGGGAATGGGAGCAGGAGGACATGTCCCTGCACAGCAAAGAATTCACTTCATCTGCCATCGTAGTTAGTCAGCAACTGAGTCTGTGCATCTTTGCTTGGGACTTGTGAATGGTTCTGCCTGTTCTTGCACTTTCTGCTTGGTAAAAACCAGCTCCTTTGCACAGCCCCACCTCATCAAAGCAATCAGGTTGTACCTAATTTAGCTCTGTGCTTGTTTTTGTTCGCTCACTTGTTTTTGACTTCTCTCAAACCCACTTACCTTTGTATGTAAGAGTTGTTCACTCCCCTGTGATCCAGATCATGGCTCAGAGTTGCTATCAGCAAAGCCAGTGTTTCTAAGTCAGTCAGTTTGCTCTGTAAGCAAAGAGTAATGCCAGAAGTGAGTTGGGGATTTATTTTGTACAATGTGTTTTACAGCTGCTTTCTAAATAATGAAAGCTGTTCTTAGTACAGTCAAAAGACAACTCAGTTTGGAAATGATTGATTTTATGTTTCTCCCAGGAAGATGTGTCTCCCAATGCTTGCCTTTCCCCTCAAACTAGAAAAAAAATTGAGTTATGTTCAATGCTGTTCAGACTCCAGAATCTAGGACATGAGAATTAGCAGGGAGAGAATCCAGTGTAGTTAAGAATAAACAATTTATGGAAATTGCAGTGGAGACTGTCAGGATTCCAAAAATAGCAGGCAAACTATCAGGATCATCAGAGATTGCTCGACCGCACACTGAGCAAAACTACCATGTCCATTCCAACAGAGAAGGAAGATGGATGTCCTTCCCTTGGTCTCTTTCAGCACCTTTTGTCATTTTCATTAGTGAGACAAAGATTTGAGAGGAAAGAAACGTCTCTTCCTCATTGCTATTGGGTTTTGGCCAACAAAGGGGATTTATTTATGCTCTCAGAAGTGCTTACTCTAAAGCAGTGCAAACCAACTAGTAACAACTGTCTGTAATCAAACTGAACAAGCATGTTTATTCAGAATGAACAGAAACATTCTGTTTCCTACAAGAATATAAAAACAAAACCTAAAGACATGTTTTGAAAGAATGTAGAATCAATATCTTACTTGAGGATCATCTAGCTCTGATCAGAATGATTAGGTTGTTTTTTAAATTAAGAGGTGTCTTTTTAAGTAGAAGGTTAAAAATTTGTTCAAAAGCATTGGAATAAACATTTAAGTATTTATTTCTATATTTTTATGTTCTGTTGTTTATCTAAAGCGGTACTCATTTCTGCATTTCATCTTTTGTTGAATATTTTAAGGAAACATCCTGAAAATGGGTCAGGCTTTTCTTCTCCACCTTTTTGACTTGCTTGTAGCACAAGCATTAACTTTGCAAAAGGTCATAACAGTGTACATGCCTTATTTGAGATATTCCCAATCGGGAACATCCAGATAACCATTTCCAGAGGATTTAACTGAAAGGGGGTACAAAACAACATGGGAGCAGTCTCACAAACCAAGCCCTCATAGCCAGAACTCTTCAGCAGAAGATTCCACTGGCAATACCATAGAATCATGAACATCTTACTAACGTGACAATCAGAGCTGTGCATCATTAGAGAATTTGTCTTAACAGAGGAACTGAAAATGTACCTGAATTTTCCCAGATTTCAGAGCAGCAAACATACACTGTGCTGTGTTAAAGGCGTGTCTCCAATTGTGATAAGCAACATTCTTCCGATAATTTTTCTTCACACTTAAAATCCATCTGCAGAGAACCTTTAAGAAACAGCATCACATAGATGTGTTTTCATAAGAAGAACAGACTTCTAATACATTCAAACTTTCTTAATCCCACTTGGAAACTCTTTTACTGAAAAAAAAATCCATTTAACTCAACTTGTAACTGTGAACGTAGATAAGAACAGGCTTACAACCACTAGTGCAGCTTCTCATTGAGTATTTAATACTTGTGGGTTTGGGTTTTATTGCTAATAGCTACATGTCAATGTCAGAAGCAGTGCTGTTAATTCAGAAACTGAGGTATGTTGAGCTAACTGGGAGAGAAAAATCCTTGTTTATAATGACATATTTGATAGAGAAAATTTATTTGGTTAGTTATTGAATCCTCTTAAGAGCTGTTTTGAAAATTAACAGGCAGCTTTTCCCTCCTATCAGCTTGTCAAAACCCAAGTGGAATTGGACTTTGGAAAGCAAGTAAGTATGACAGAAAGATTATTATACTGCTAGGTAGTTTCTTTTTTGTGCAGGAGGAAAGCATGTCTTGGACGTTTTACTCAACAGTATTAGAAATTGTAGGTTATAATTATATATACATACACATACATATACACATTTTTCCTGCCTTGTTTTGTTGTACAGAAGTGACAGGTATGAAGGTCAGGTAGTAATTTGATGTGGGGACATATTCCTTAAGGTTGTTGACCTTACTACAGAGGTGAAGCTAAATACTGGAATATTCAAGAGATCAGACTAGGTATTACTGTACTCCTTTTGGCCCTTGAACACTGCTAATCTAAATTGGTCTATAAACCGCTGATCTAGAAAATAAATACATGTTTTCTTTAACTAATGGGTTTGCCCATGAAGCTCTACAAATTAATCTTGCATTTTGATATGAATTTTGATGGTTTTGTTGAAAAGGTTATAAAGCAAAATTAAAGTATTTAAAAATGAAGGTTTCTACAAATAGATATTGTGTGCACTGAGGGGAAGAGGCTGAAGAGATTTTCTGTTTTACCTGTCTTGATCACCTCTGACAGATGTATTGCTAGAAACCTTCAGGGAAATTCCCACAGCCCACCTAAATTATCTGTTTCAGTCTTTCCTATCTCTGTAACTATAAAGTTCCCCCTAATCTCTAATCCATTCTTTTGTAGGGAAAGACTAAGATAGTAACTACCTCTTATGGACATAGTGAACAATGTTACTGTCCTCTTTGTAAGAGTTTTTCACTTCCTGAGAAGTTGCTGTCCTCTCCCCCCTCAGTATTCTGTTTTCCCGTCCATTAATCATAGACTGTAAAATTATTAATCCTTCCAAACTGAGGACAGACCCCAATACTTCATATACCTTCCTAGTTTGCTAATTACTCTTTAATACAGATGTCCAGTTGTATTTACTGTGGGATCATTTCACTACTCTGAATTCCTAATAATTAAGCTGTCTCTTTCTGGGGAGCAGCATTTGGCAGCAACCATACCTCATGTTTCATTTGGAAATTTTGCACCAGGTTGAGGTCTGTGAACATTCGAATTGTGCACAGCGTTGTTTCAAAGTCTGACAGCTCAAAATCGCTGAAGTAGAAGTCAGTCAGGTTGAGAGTTTGTGCAGATGGCACTACAGCAGCCTGGAGAAGAATGAGAGAACACAACTTAGCACTAGGGCAGAGAAAGCAGAACAAATACCTGCTTTTTCAACAGAGAAATTGAAAAGGAGACACTAAATTTTACCTTCACATGATACTGGAAACTGATGATTGCTTCTCATTTACTTCCCCTAGCCACTCTTGTTTACCTTATTACCTTGGATTTAACAAGCACTTTTCCATAGATCAAGAGAATAAGGATAGAATTACCTGGTCAGTCTGGTTATCTAAACCACCTGAGGCAATTGTAACCAAAAGTATTGATGATATTGGGAGAATGAGAAAACAAGGCAGTGGAGTTATATGCTTGTTTTTATGGATGTGCAGACAGCAAAATCTGTAACTGTTGACATTTTTCTAAAAATGGTGAGGAAAGAGATGTCAGTAAAACAGATTTGATAACCAAATCCACATTCAGCACGATGGGAGTCAACATGTCCACAGGCAGAGCTGTCTCAGGGCTAGAAACCTGAAAAATTAGAGTTCATCTGTGATCAGTAATCTTTAAAACGCATGGTCAATGGTTTTGGCGCGGTTTGTGTATAACCATAAACCTTCAATGTGAAATTTGAAATTACAAGGTACACAATACCGCCCCCCTCCCCCGATTTTTAAATCTGATTTTTTAATTGTCAGTAATATTTACATGTATTACATCCCTTTTCTAGTTATAAAATACAGGGTATTTATATTGGTTGCCCTTCAAAATAGCGGTGTTGAGGTTATGCTAAGTCTTAAATTAACTCTTATACTAACAAAATAAGTGCCAAATCTTATACTATAGAACAAAATTTAGTATAATTTTCTGCAGTAGAATAAAAGGTGGGGTTCTCAGTGCTACTACTTTAGAGCTGTTACACCTCAATATGAGTGTGATCCGAAGAAAATCAGGTAAATCTGAAATGGTGAAGGAAATAAAACCTATGTGTTTATCTTCCTCTTTGTAATTCTAGAGGAAAACATTTCTCTAGTGTGGGCAGCTGTGTCCCAGGAGGCTGAGGAACTGAGAAGAAAGCATTTGTCCTAATCTACAATATTAGTACATGTAACATGCAAATCCACTGAACTATGACTGCCAGCCTCTGTTGCATGTAAGTTTGCTGTCCTGTGTTTTGCGTGTCAGAATGAGGAAGTCACAGAAGATTATGAAAAAGAGTATTTACACAGGAAAAAAATGCACCATTCTTACATATTTCTTGTGCCAGTAATTTTGTGTCCCTCAGTTTGGATTCATGTGGTATTTCAGCTGTAAGCACACGAAAGGCCTGCGTGTTCAGTGGTAAGTAATGCAACTGTTCAGCAAAGTTACTGACAATTTTGAAAAACTGCAACTGCAGACTGATTTTTCACAAGTAAAGGGGCTGGAAGGACACAGAAGGAGCTCAAAAGAACACCTCATGCTTCACTTCATTCATAATTTATCTTTCCTTGATTTCCTGCCTTATATAGCCACAACAGTAAGTTTCATTTCAGCTGAGACATGAAAAACCTGCACTCTATAGCAGTTTGTAGCGTTGTTTAGCCAGATTAGATACTTCCTTTTTCACTTACTGAAGCCACTAGAGCCTTCTGCCTCCTGTTTTACAGTATGAAAGTTCATCAGCTATTTTAATTTCAAGTTATTGAGCTATGGTTTCTGTAAATACATTGGCAGCAAAAATAAGGCTATGGAAAATGTGGGACCACTGTGTGACAACTACAAAGAGTTTTGCTTTGTTTCATCTGCTTTGGATGATAAAACACAGGTTGCAGACAGCATCCAGGCTCAAAGAAGGTGACATGCAATAGGACATTTCTTCAGTATTTGGAAATGATGATTAAAGTAAAAAATTTGACTGCAGGCTATTCCATAAGGCAGATAATGAGTAGAATAGAATAGTGGCAGTTTGGAGAGCCCTGCTACCATCTTCTAGTCCAACTGCCTGTTAAGTATCTATTTTCAGATTATTTAGAAGCAAAACAGCAAAATGGTGTATCCAGAAAAAATTTTAAACTATTTTGGCCATCTTTATACAACAACATGAGTGCAAAAAATAAAAACTAAAATAAAAATTTTGTGAGTGCAAATAAAAAGGCCTGTGCTTGTGCTCTGGTATCACCTTAGAGAGCAGTGGTTGACACAGGCCAGGATTGTGCTAGGAAGCTGTGGACAGTTAAGCCGTGCAGGTGGACACTGGTCCAGTTCTGGGTTTGCCGTGGCTCTGTTTCATTGAGCAGTAAGGGTGCAACCACAAAGGTTTCATCACAAGCACTGAAGAGAAACCTTAGGAGAGGTGTTGCACTCTGGTCTTGTCACTGGCTCTTTATTGATGAGCAGCAGTGTGGTAAGACTGAAGTTCAAAAATCTGTGGGGCACTGCTCCAGAAACACCCTTAGTCTTATGTTGCTTGGCCAGACCAGTCCCATGCTACCCAGCTCATGTTCCCCTATGCCTTCCTTCCTCTCCCTCCTTCCACTTGTTTTCGTGCAGCAGGGGTGATGCTATTTCTCTGGAATACCTGCTGACGACCTGGAGAAACTAAGCACATGCTGTGCTTTGAAATGCACTTGAAATCCTAGCTGTAGTTATTCCTTAGGCAGTGGCTTCTAAACACAGAATTAAACATGAGCAGAACAGGACACTTAACAGAACAGCAATGATAAAAAAATTGTAACAATCATTGCATTAAAAAATTCAGTACAGAATTTTTACGTAAGGTCACAAAGCTGCACCCATACGTGAGATGTTTGAAAGGTACCACAGCTGTTAAGATATACAGCATTCACACTTAGCTGCAGAATGGAGAGTTCTCAACATTTTGCTTCTGGAATACTTATCATTATGAGTTTGATACTGACATTGCACCAGCTGTGACTGTCTCAGACTCCTGAGAAAAATTAGTCAGCACAGGTCTGGTTCTCACAGTGCTCTGGCCAGCCTGTATCTCTTACTGTAAGCACTGTAATATTTCCCTTTAATGTGATTCAGCGCAGGAGTCCATCAGTATAAGCTTCACTGTCATTTCTATTTCTGGAATGTGTGCTTCTGCCCCTTTAGGGATCACATCTGTGTACAGGACTGCTCTTGGCTGTTCTATTAAAGCATTATTTCTAAAGTAATAGTAAAAAATTCAATTACCACTGTTACCTGCAGCTCCCTCGTTTCCTCCTCAGCAGCAGAAGCGTGGTATGAGAGAACCTATGGGAAGAAAAAAGCAGCCCTTAGTACAAACAAGAGAGTGATGTGGTAACAAGGTACTTTTCCTAGAGCAGACTTTTCAGCATTTCTGCATTTGTTGATGAAATCTTCTGTCCATACAGCACCTGAGCCAGTTTTAGGGGGGCTCTCTGAATGCACATGGGGAGATACCTGCATCTTTTACAAATCTCCCACAGCACAGAATCTTCTAGAGATAATTAGGCCAAGAAAACATAAATAGTTTCTATACAAGAGCAATGAACTCTGATTTTCTCTTTGGAAAGTTTTCATGGCCCACTTTCAAAGACCAATAATACACGAAACATCTCTTATTACAAGCCTAATGTCATTGCCATTGTAATTCTTTCAGGACTTTATTCAGTCATAAAAGAAAGTTTTGCCCTAACAAACTTGGCACAAGAGTCTGAAAGACAATATATTCATTTTAAAAAAATAAGCTCATATTTTTTAGCTATTGAGAATGAATGACATGAAAATGTTAAGGAGTTTTTTTTTTTGTAAAGAACTCATCTTACATGCTAACCTATAATCTGGCTGGAACTGCTTATATTATCTATAAAAGTTTTATGGTAGGAGAGAGAATTGGTAATTTGCCATATAAGCAAATGATTTTGACAATAGTTTTACCAGCTTTTATTTATCATGACCTAATACAGGTTTATTTGAGAACTGTAATGTTTCTTTTAGAAGCTACAGGGCACATAATCCCATTTTAGGAGCTCTGCAAACACTCTGTTTACATAATGAATGTTAGGAGATCCAACAGCTACACATTTTTCACTTTCAGCTTCAAGTTATCACCTCTGAATAATTCAGCTTCTCAGACTAAAGCCCTCTAAAAGCTGTGAAGCTTAACAGTAACCAATTCAAAGGCTGGGACCAGATGATGTTCATCTTGCTACGGTTTGATGGAGTCTGAGGAAATTGCTGAAAACCTACAATAATGCTGCTGTTACTCCTCACACTGGTTTGTCTAAAGGACTGAGCCAAAATCATCACAAAAACCCTCAGTCAAGAAAAGGATGTCCCTTAATCTGCCAAACTGTTTCCTCTTCCTACGCGACAGAACGCACCCACTGTGCTGCCAGTGTGCAGCCTCATGGAGAGGAGAAGACGCCTCCAGCTCCCCACTAAATCTCAGGAGTGAAGTTAAGACACAATACCAAATTAAAGAGCCTGCTGGCAGAGTCAGAAACAAGCAGAACATTCCTGAGCAACTCAACAGCCCAAATGCTGCTCTCCTGAGGGACAACAATCTTTGTTCAGTGTCCCTGTGAGTAGCTGCATTAATGTGCAGAACAGACAGGGTCTGGGGCATATTAGGGTCTGTTTGGGGCTAATTAAGGACCACCAAGATTTTGGGCTCACCTCTAATGTCACCATCTGTTTGGCCATGGCTCTTTCTACAGCTTCGTACATCTGTGTGTTCTGGATCCCCAGGCCACAAAAGATGACGAATGCTTCCAGGAACTCCTCATCATTTCTGTTGAAAGCCTTGATTTTTCCTGAGTTTTCTTCCATCTTATTCACAAGCTGGCAAACCCCTATGTCAGGACACAGAAATGAAAAGTAATACTGCCAACATATCACCTATTGTATCATCAGGAATTAAGTTTAGGACAGATTAGCCTACAGTATAAACCACCAACATACATAAGTGACACATAGGAATGCTGTAGGATTTTCTTCCCCCCCCCTCCAAGTGTAATTTCAATGTATTATAAAAAAAAGTTAAAATATTATATATAGGTAGTAAATTCAAAAGTAGTTATTAGGATTTATAAACCAAAAATTTAGGGCTTTAGAGACTTGATTATCCTGTGAAATTCTAGGGTCGTTTTCATCCTAACTTTCATTATTAATAGTATTCTAGATTGATTTAATCCCTAAAGACAATTTGTCCTTTGGAGGCTAATTAAATTTTTGCAACCATGCCAAAAGAACATTTATGAAAGTCAGAACAGTGGTACACAGAGTTTTCGCTTCCTTATTTGAGCCAGTACTAGGATTTTTTTCAAGTAAATGAACTAAACAGGGAATACCCCAAGTTGAGGTTCAAAGCTGAAGTACACTCGCCCATTCTATGAGGATGGGCTTGAACTACAGCCTCTTCCAAACATGACTGAACTCCTTGAAAAGCATCTGACTGAATTCAGCTTGTTAGGTTCAGACTTGCTGATATTTACATTTGTTTATTTTTTGTTAAGAATTTCTGGCCTTTTCTGTGCATGTTGTTGAAGAAGTCTGATGGGTAACTTCTACCACACCTTGCTGCAGCTTAAATCCCTGACACCATTGTGAGCAGTGGGGAATTCAGACATACACCTCCCCTTAGTTTTACCTGGTAAGAAATCAGAGTATGAATTAAAGCAGCTGAATTATAAGAATATGTTGTCTTTGGCCAAAACTGCTTTGAGGGTGAGTACTGTCTTAGGGGAGCCCAAATGTTTTCTCACTCCCATGAGCATAAAGGCTGCATTTTCCTGGCCAAGTGCCAAGATATCCCAGCTGCAAATTAAAAATTCTGAAAAAATTTACCACATGTGCATCTTCCCTATTACAGTAGATAATAAAACTGAGGGAAAGAATGCATCAGCCACATATGCAACTGTGGTTTTAGAACAACGTTGGCCTCACAAGTAGAAGTTCTAATGTCTGGAGACAATGTAACACTATCCTGTTTCCAAACAATATTCTGTTTGGGGAACTTAGTATCAAGAATCTCCTCTAAAGAGATCAGTAAGATCACTATAGCTGTAGCTGTAAAGTGTTGTGGAAGGGATTGGGGTATCTGAATATTGCAAACAGGATTCTGAACCTTTATGGAATGAGATGGAAAGGAATGGAACATTGAATCACAGTAAAAAATATAGTCCCATCAAAAAAGGATTCATTCACATAAGGAACAAGATTAACTTTCCCTGGGAAAAAAGAAGCTGACTTTCAAAACTCTTTAGGAAACTCCTGTGAAACTGACTTTTAGATATCTGTTTAGTACAGTTTATGACATTATAATTATTTCCATAGCAACTGTGATGTAATGAACACAAGATTAAGACCCAACAGTGAATATGCCACAAAAGTTAAATTAATTCTTAAAAGACACAGTGTTTGCACATAAATGTGTCTTTAAAAAATAGAGAACTGCAGTGAATATACTGTGTATTAATTAAGGCTCTTTAACCTCTTTCAAAAACTTCCCCAAAGCACTGAGAGGTCCATTGATTACAAATAAAGGAACTCTAAAGTCTTTCATTGGGACATAGTTAGAAAATCACAGCAAGATTCTGTAAGGCTTTTACCACATACCTGAGAAATGTACAAGTCAGGAGAATAAAGTTCTTTTCATCTTTCTTGCTAGTACGATTTGCTTGGGTTTGATGTGGACAGTTTTTCCCACCCCCATACCACTTCCCAAATTCTGGTTTGGGGTATCCTAATCTTAAAAATAATTTTAAAAAGAAACCAGACATAATAATAGTCATACATGCTATGTAGTGTTGTAAAGGAACTTCTGGGTACTGTCCCAAAGACAACTTCTTAACCTTGCCCTATTAAATAACTGAACATGAGGCAGCTGTGAAGCCATAAAAGACTTCAAGGACATTTCCCAATGAGAATGACTCAGATTTGAAAAGCCCACCTAAATGGGTGGCCTGACTGAAAGTTTCAGTTTGAACTTTAACAGAAAAAAACCCAATCAGATGCCACTGTTTTATCAATAGCTCACAGCATGGTGAAATATCTCTAATTAAAGCTCCACAGTTCAGTCCTCATCTTGGTCTTCTAGGGTTTGTTGGAATATTTAAATGAAGTAATAAAACAACTTGTGAAAGAAGCTAATAACAAAACAAATTTCAGAGAACTCCATTAGATAAAGATGAGGTTTTTCTTTCTGCTTCAGATGTTAAAAAAAAAAAAAATCTGTCTTCACAAAAAAGGGATCTCATATTTACTCTATAAATTGGGCCATGCTGTTTTGCTATCTTTCTCAAAGAAAATTATTTGAAGACCATTAAAAAGGCATTCTTGGAACTCTCAATATTTACTTGCCAAATTTTGTAAAGCTGGTGAAATTGGATTCATGCTCCTATCTAAGAATCAGTATATTTTATTTTCTCTTTGCTTGTGGGACTTACTGATGCCAGGAACGAAGGTTGACACTCATTCTACTCTTTGGCAGCTTATTAGGTGAGCAATTTTTATTCAAGGTTGCAGTAGACTTATTAGTTGAAAACATGATAATTAAGGATCTTCTCTCCTGGCTTGAGATTGCATGTTGCTGTGGTTCTACTGTGGAGCACATGAATTTACCTATGAAATGTATAACATTATTTTTGTAAAGATACCTACCTATCACTTTATTCTTTTTCCCATTTTTTATTGGTGTACACAGCAAACTCTTTATGTTCTGACTTACATTTTCTGCATTGTCACTCTGTTAAACAAACAGAAAAACAGAGTTACCAGTTTTAAAGGCTGCTGTTCAGGTGGCTGAAGTGAAAAAGCTGTAGAGCTGGGCTCCACAACTACTCTTGGCTTACATCCTCCTTCAAAAAACAACCACGTGATCAACGAGTTTGCATACATACAAGAGGCAGGAAAACTACTACAGCTAGGTCAGCATTCTGCATTCTTCCCAAGACTTTGCAGCATGTCTCATGCTCCGAGAGAAGGAGGTTGAATTTATTTGGGGAGTGGAAGGATAGAACAAAATGATAATGCCTCCTTTTCAAACACCTGGGGAGAAGAGGCCAAAGCTCTGCTCTGGCTGCTCCAGGAATAACGTGGCAGTTGTTGAGAAGTACATTTGGTCCGATCTCTAACTGTATGTGACACCAAAAAAAATGGGCACACACTAATAATTCTGACCAAAAGGTTATCTTTTTTTTTTTTTTATATTGTTGCTCTGTGCTCTGGTGCTGTGCAAGGACTGTAGAGAGTATCTTGGCAGGATTTTCATGAGGCGAGTAAGCATGCTGTTGAATGTCCTCCAAAGACAGAGGCAAGCCAAGGTTTCCAGGGCACCGGCAACACCTGGGATTTCCCTCACGTCAGGGTGCATCAGCTTTTAAAACATTTATGCTACAGCCCTGCCTTGCCCTGCTCCTAGGCAGTAGTGCAAGTGCAGTCTCTGTGTTGCTGAAAAACATTATCCAGAATTCCTTCTAAAAGCACTATTACTTTCCTTTTATATGTTTCCTTTATATGTATAAGGTGTATTCCCAGGAAAAAACAAAAAAAAAAAAAAAAAAAAAAAAAATCAAATTAAATAAAACCCTACTGAACAGCCTGTTTCAGACAAACAGTTGTTTGGATGAATCTCAAGATATTAATTTTATTTTTAAATGTTTTCAAAATCATCACCTCTTTCTTTATTAATCTATACAGTATATCCATCAGATTCTGCCTGTACTTCCACAGTCCTGCAGTTAAGACAGGGTTAGTCCGAGAACTCAATTCCTGTGTTGCTCTGTCCCTCACAGAAACCCACTCCAGCACATCTAAGAAACCTTGCACAGGAAAAATAAGGGAAACAACACAGCTCCCCACCATGAGCCTGCCCCTTCTCTCCACTTACTGGAACAATCACACTGAGCACTGTCTTTTCTGAGACTTTTGTTGTGTATCACAAAGCAAATTCTGGCAAAAAGCTATCTGCTGACAATAGTAGCTCTTCTCCCTCTCATTACTCTCTCGTCAACACACTTAAACATAATAGTAAGAACAGATATCTGTCTAATTTCTGCATTGAAAATACAGGAAAATATATAATTTAAAGTTTGCTTTTTGTTGATGATGACCATAAAGGCAACCTGACTGGAAACCAAGCCTAGCCAAGTGACCTTCCCTCCTCAGTCTCCAGAATCCCTGTGCTCAGTCATCCACCACACCACCAGCTCGCACTTGAGGAAGCGTGAAGCAAAAGCTCCCAAAGAAAAGTGAAGTTGATCCATCTCCACTACAGCAAAGAACTTGCAATTATAACATTAATCTTTGCCAGAACAAGGAAGGAAAGCAAAGGATAAAAGGGAAGGAACTTCTGAGAGTCTCCTAACACTCACTGTGTGTTTGCACCATTTTAACTGGGGACACTACCCTGGCAGAAATAATAAGGGTAAAGCAAAAAAGGTTTGAAAGGTAAACAGGAAAACATTTTCCATTTCTGAATTTCAAACCTAAGCTTATTTGACTTACCGTCCATGGAAATCTTCTGTCTTTGCAGACATCTGGGATGTTGAGTGGCTCCATCGTATTCTTGACATACTGAGCATACATGTAATTGATTTTGTTTGTGTCATAGTCCCTGAAGGATACAACATTATTATTATGTGCTTAGCACAAAAGTGAGTCATTTCATTATGCCAGGCAGGTAATAGTAGTATCCTTCTCATATCAGAAAAGGATATACAGATACAACATGGAGTTCAAATCCTGTATCCTAATCCAGCTGTCATCACAAAACTGCAGCATGGATTGGCGCATGCTTTCCACCATTTCTTTAATGTTCAACAGCATTAACACTGAACTTCAAACTGAAGAAATAAACAATTCCCTACAGTTTACACAGATGAAGGATAAAGAATGAACAGCTGGGTTTATATTGAAATAAATAGAACTATTTGAAAACAAACTGCATTCACAAATTTGATACTCTTGAAAAACCAGTACTGGGTGAAATTCACATATTAGTTCAAGAGAGTGCAGCAGGTATCACTTGTGGATTTTCTGCTTCTAAGTTAATTTCAAATTTGTTCTAAAAGTGAAGGGACAATCAGTCACATGGAGGCTCTGTTATTGAAATAGAACTGTCTATACCAAATCAGGACATAAAGTATCTTTACAGAATCACTCATCTCCACTTTTTTAGCCACAATTTATTTAAGGTATTTTAATTCTCTTAGACCCTTTGCCTGCCTTGGAGAAGGACATATGTCTTAATTATAAACCTATTCCCATCAAGCTCCTGTAGTTTCCCTCCAACATTTGACTTTACTTTTGTTAACCTCCTGGTGTAAGGATGTTCCTGTGGAAGGTATCTTTTCAGCTTTATACCGGCTAGCGCTTGTATTTCAATGCCTTAGAAAGCCTCGAGCAGCCTTGAGAGGTAGCAAGGGCGATCTAGCACTTTAGTAGCTCTAGAATTGGTACCTGAATCAGCTGCAGAGCAAATACCATCAGCAGAAGCAAAGAGGGAGAAATATAGCTCCCTGCCCGCTCAATTCCCTGCAGTTAGAAGCTTTCAAATGAGACAGACAACCAGAGATGTTCACAGGAAAGTCGCTGAGCTGGGAGAGAGAGAGCGGAGCCTCCCCTCGCCCATCTTTTATTCGGAGAAGGGGAAAGGGGAGGACTGGGGGCGGACCCGGGGTGACCGGCCAGTCACACACTGCTAAAGAGTCTGAGTTACATTTGGCTTTGCCCGCGCTTGGAACAAAGGAGCTCGGAGCACATGTCTTTGGGAGGGGGGAGGGGAAGCTCGGAACAGGCAGCAACATGTTCCAGGACTGGAGGAGAGGAATTATTCTTTCATTATTTCATACATACAAGGCAATGCCCCACAATTCTGAAAAACAGTCTGATTTGGGGTTTGATTCAGTGCCCTTGATTCCATAACAAGCCTGAAATTTTCTATTATGTAAAATAATACTTCCCATCTAATCCATGTCATCATATTTCTGCTCTTGCCTGAAATTGTGCCCTTCAAGCATAGCAGAAGTTGTAAGTTCAATGGTTGACACACAGTGCAGTCCTTGGCATATAATTGTGCTGTCTTATGAAGAAGGGTCTGATAGGCAAGTAAGCCTCCAAGATTTCTCTCGCTTATCAGTTATGAGAAAGAATTTCCTGGTGGCCCATGCAAGCAGTTAATAACATTTTGAGTCCATTAACTAGCAACCATAAAAGGGCTAATGAGGAGGAAGGCTTCATTCTTACAGAGTAGAAGAGGACTAAAAAAGAATTTTCTTTTACATCCTGTGATCCTGTCGGGCTGTTGTACAGCCGTACTTTCTGGTTGAACAGCGTCTAAAACTGTAGCACAGCTCAACAGCTTTTAGTTGCTCAAGTCACACACTTTGGACATCATTTTCTAATATAGGGAATTAAACTTAGTATAATAAATATTTACTGCAAAACAACATCAAAGGGGGTCAGAAAAATCTGTTTCCTCCCTGCACAAAATATCCCTGGTAGAGCATTTTATATACAACTGTGTTTCTTTCTGACAGTATTTGAAACAACTGTTTTTGATGACAGAGACAGTAATTTTCAAACTTCAATACACAATTCAGGCTAACTTTGGGAACTATTTTATCTGTGTATTTTAATTCAGCTGTTTTTCTCTTTTTTTTACTCCCAGTTGAACTCCTTAGTGGTTTCCCAAAGATGAGTGAGTTAGAACTTTAGGACTTTAGTCTCAATTTAGTCAGACATTTCCTTGAGTCATCTTCCTTATCTGTGAGATGAAGATCACGATTAAAATGATTGATTAAAAGCATTATTTTGGTTAGTATCTCCTAATTTGCATATGTCTCCTCTACAATAGTCATCCATGCTGATTTCTTTGAGATCAGTTTTAGAGCAGCTCATCTGTACATCTCCATATCTTAGCCTTGAAATACCAATATGTTCTTAAGACTGGCAAAGCGAAGAGATCAAGCCCTACTCCTGTTCAGTGGGACCTTTTTAAGGCAAGAGAGTTGGTCTATGCCCACTTCAGAGGAAAACCTGCTCTATAAAAGTAGCAGTAATACATGGGATCCAGTTGAAATAAGTCTGTTACTATGAAAAGAATATTAAAAGCATAGTTTCTTCAGCATTCTCCTGGGATGAACAGAAGCCTGAATTAATTGGTTTACCTCTTGAGATTTTCAGCTGAATCTTCTAATTCCTCAGATTCCATGTGAAAGACACTAGAAAATGTATCCTGGAATACCAAGAGGATGTTTGAATACGCAGGTCTGTAAGGTTGTCATTATTTAGACTAGTATTATTCATTAAACCCTTGCTGCACTTATCGAGACATTCTGTACTAAAGACAAGTGTAAAATTATTTAGCTTCATTTCACATCTATCATCAAGCATACTGGATCCTACCATAAGAATATCTTTTGATAGAACTTTAAATATCACTGAAGTGTTTTGAATCCCTACCAGTGACCCAGAGAAGAAATGCCAGTATTTCTGAGTGGTGCCAAATTTATATGTCAGCACAGAAATTCTTTAATTACACAAAGGCCAAAACCTCTCATGTCAACACCCAACCTGAGCAGATGCCATGAAAGAAAAGACCAAGGTTGAAAAGACAACAGAACATATGAGAATGGAGGGAAGCCCACCCCACTCCCAGGCAATGGACACTTCTGCTTTCAGACAAAATAAACATACTCACAGGACAGTCTTCATCCACTATGAAGATGGTACACCTCTGCACCTGCATGAAAGATATTATAGTGGCTGCTATCTTCTTCAGGATTACTTCCAAAGACTGCTGCTCTTCAAAAATCAGGCTGGCAAGGTCAAGAAGCACCTGAAGAAAAGATCATTTGTGAGGGTTTGACTAATCGTGATTTATGCAGTAATTATCATTACTAATGTCTTTGAGTCTTGTGCTCTCCCCTGAGTCAGGGATGCCAATGTTTTATGTCTGTGACCAAAAGCAGATTTTGGCTCTCACACAGATTGCAAGGTAACAGTCAATACTAGCCAATTTGACACTTTTTGTGGAAGAATTAAATAGCACAGTTAGCTGTCTGATGTTTTCGGTCAGAGAGGCAGAAGAGATTTTGGCATTAATAGGTCAAATGAAACCTTAGAAATCCAGACAATACAGTTACTTGTCCACAGGAAACCTATTTTCCTATGGCTCATGTGTGCCTTCTCAAACCAGTGTTATTTACATTTTTTTAAGACTTCTGACACAATTATTCTCTGGTGTAATTCTAACAGATCCTAATGAACTCATGTGGTGAAAACATCATACAGTCTGCTGTATTTCGAAGCTGCTGTTGAAGGCCTTAGCTGCTCAGATGTGCTCTTTTTTTTTTTTTCCTCACAAGAAACATAATTAATAAATTATCCAAATTTGTACCAATTTGCCAACACTGATAATCACTTGGAAACTTAGACCTACCGGAAAAGAATTTAAAACACTAGACTATGTGACACTAAATTTAAAAGACTAGACTATGTCTTTTCTCCAAAACATTATCACATCATATAGGTCAGGCATATTCAGCCATAAAGGCCATGGCATTAATAACCACCATTACACAGTTGGTTCCAAAGCAGAGCTCTAGCAATCTGAAGGAAATTCACTTTTCCCTCTGATCATTACTGAAAATATGGTTGGTGACGGTTACAGTGGTAATAGCTGAAAAGAACAGTCCGCATGACCTCTGCTATTCCATAGGGATAATCCTGCGTGAAATTCCTGGAGAGTGACACCTCTGGTTGTTTAATACATATGGTGAACCACAGGATAACTTCAGTCAATATCAAGTATATTAACATGGAATGAATTTTCTGACATCTGGCTTTACCTGCTTCCCCATGACAGGCCATTTCTCACAGCCCAGGCTGGAATGTGCCCAGCCTCTTCCCAGTGCAGCTCCTGAGAGCTTTATCACAGACACACAGCATTCAGTTACAGGGATTAAAAGCAGCCAAGGAGTAACTACCACATCAGAAACAGGAAGAGGAGGCACTGATCACTTGCAAACCCTCCTAATTTCTGCATCCCTGGGACAAACCTGTTGGCCATACCTGATTGCGCCTGTTCTCGAGCAGAGACGTCTCGTACAACTGAGCGTTGTGAAGAACAATTCCACAAAATGCCAAATATGCAGCAAAATCCTGGAGACAAATTAACATCAGCATCTCACAGAGATAATGTTCCACAGCATCTTAACTCTATTCAAAGATAAGCTACTGCAACATTTTGTTTTCACTCTGAAGTATTAATTGATATTTTTGTTATTTTTGGCAATTGCACATTCAGGGTCTGGGTTTTTTTCAGCTACTCAATTTCTTATTTGCTCAAGAATCCCTTCTTTTTTTAAGCTAAAATCTGAAGATCATTATCTTGGTGCAAGTAGGGTTCATCTAAAATCCAGCTTAAAGGAATAAATAATTTTGCTGCAATGCATATTTTATCTAGAAAAACTGACCACAGACAACTCTCTTAGGGAATTCAATCTCTTGGGAAGTGAAAACAAAAATTTGCTGTCATAGCAAACCCACAGTTTTTTCCTCATTCAGGATAGAATTAATTCTGATAGCCTGAAGATACTCAGTGTACATTTTGTTTTAAAGGGGAAGTTTTCAAAGAGAAGGGGTGAATTCTGATTCTTTTATTGCTGATTGTTAAGCCAACTTCTTCAGCCTGAGCACAGCCTGGTTTTTGCCCCACCAGTCTGAACATGAAGTCTGGAAATTTTTGGAAAGCAACTGCATTGGGAGAATTAGGAATCTGTTCTACTGTCTGCTCTTCTGCTTCTCTGATATATTGTTCATAATTTATCTAAAGCTTTTCTTTTCCTGAAAATGCTATACTAAGAAGTGACATGGTATTTAAAAGAGAATCACTCTACAAATTTTAATATTCAAATTATGTTTGGTGGGTCAAAAATTATTATTATTGCCAGGTTAAAAATTATGTCCATTAAAAGTTTCACAATGCATTTCAGAAGAGTAAGCCTGTGTTTCAGAGATATATGACAGACAACATGGTGATCCAGAAGTTAAATTATTTCACATCCACATTTCTCATGGCCTCATAAAGAAAAAAAATGTGCAGTATTTCCAGGAATGTTTACCTTCTCAGAGATGTTTAATTTTTAATAATGTAAAAATTTCTGAGCAGCAGGAAGATTAAAAACATATCCATCCCCTTCCCCTATGAAAACAGAAGAGACGTAAACATGCAGCTTTTATACCTTTTCATCTTGTTCAGTAAAAGTGCCACCAATTCCAGATTTCTTGTTGATTGCTTGAGCCACACCAACAACCTAGTGTATTCAAAATAGAGAAATTAGTTAATTTTTAGGAGTCTGTAATTGGATTCCATTTCTAGGCATATGTATATAAGATAATAAATGATCATTACATGTATTTGCTTGGTTGACTATTAAATGAAATTGTTAGTATAATAAATGGCTCTCTCTCAGGCATAAACACTTCATAGATTACAGGATTTCAAGACGTTAGCTTTTTCCTAATATAATTCTGTGTTTCCATTCCTTTTGAGACAAAGTATTATTAATCTGACAAAGTATATGCGAAGCTTTTAGATCTTTTCGGGTTTTTTGGCATGACTACAACAAGTGATAGAAAAAGCTGCAAAGAACTTCCTTTGTTTGAGGTCCAAGCAGTGCAAAACCAATTCAAGGTGTTAATGATGGTATCTTTTTCATCTTGCTTTTTTGGGATAAACAGTATCAGAGGAAACTCTGTGGTGTGCATGTTTAAAAAGTTATATTTAACTATTAATGGTTAAAGTTGTAACTGCTAAACTGATGGAAGACATGTGGTTTCATTTTTGTAATGGAAAAGAAGACAATTTACTATCTCTCAGCCTAGCATTCCCAAAATACTGATGCTGTAAGTAAGGCCATTGTTCTTTAACATGAATCACTGCCAACTGTGGGCTCAAAAATGTCTGAAATAAAGCTTCGCTGTCAGCTCCATTCCATACAACCCAATTTTTCCCACAGTCAACCTCTCATTTACTTCAGTGAGGAATATTTCTCATCCAGTGAACTTCCTTTCTGCAGTAACAATGTACCACTAGCCTGTATACTTCTGTGGCAGACTTTGAATGAAAGCAAATCCCTTAACCACTTATTATGCTTTTATGTTAACCAACATGTGCAGAGGTTAATGCTTAGACCTCTTCTCATGCCACTGTCTTCTCTGGGTATTGATTTTGGGTTTTGTTATTTTTTTCCAGTTTTGATCCAGCATGAGCTAAGACAACTTCAATGAGGCCAGAGGCTTTTCACCCAAAAGGTGAGTACTTTCATGTTGGTTGTCTAAATACATCCCCTCCATGAAAGGAAAGCCTGCAGTGCTTAAAAAAAAAAGCTATAAGAAAATAATAAAAGGACCATATTAATACAGAAAAAAAAAAAAGACAAATTAGGCTCTTTTCATCAGTGCTCCAGGTTTCAGATGCATTAACAAAGGCAGGTGTTCCAAGAGCAATGGTCACTCTTAGATCTTTGATAAGGTCCTTCAATAAAGGGTTTTAACTGAAACAGGAGGAAGTAATGAGAACAAACCTGCTAAAAATTCATGTTGGCTTGATTAGGATAAAAATTCTGTGTATATACAAACCGTCTTCTTTTTTGTTGCTGTTTCAGTGGCATTCTAAGCTTCCAGACAACTTTGTATTGGGCCATTTCTTTTTCATACAAAATGAGCAGTTTAAAAAATTAAACTGGTCCAAATTCTGGCTTCATTTATATCAGTACAAATTTCAGTGCACTTCTCTGAATTCCATAGAATATGGTGCAGAGACAGTAATGAGAAAAACTTCAGACAGGCATTTTTTAGCCATTGGAGTCTTGCCTGCAACCAGGTAATTAGGAGAAGATGTAAGAAACTCGAGAGGATCTGCTCCTGTTACTAAAGTAATTATGTAATTAGGACAAAAGTCAATCATGTGGTAGCATTTGGGGCCATGGAGAACATAGGCCTGCATTTTAGAGAATACTAAGCACAATATGAAACCCAAATCCCCATTTTTAAAACTTATTCTAAACAAATCAGACATAACAATAGGCCTGAGCCACGATCTCCAGCTGGGAGTTATGCTTGCACCAGCAGAAAAACTGAATCAAAGGTGACCAACTGCTCTGGGCTCAGCTACACAGGGAACTAAAAAAGCTTAAGATATTACTATGGACCGAAGAAAACTAAGGCTAAGGAAAAGACTGATGTAATTAGGACCTGCTTATGCTTTGACATTTGCGAGTGTATGGCCTAATCACTTAAGTAAGCAGTGTACAGTGGAGTGCTACACGCTCCTTTTCCTGAGCTTTCCCCCAGATGGACTAGGCAGGTGGGATTACAGAACATAGTGTATCTAGAGGAGTCCTCTGCAGTTCCCAACAAGAGCCTTCTTCCAGGTTTGCTGTATTGAAAGAGCCTAAGGGGTGAGGAGAAGGAAATTCCCCTTGGATCAGAAACCAAGTACTTTGCTATTTTCCGTTCAGATCACATAATGCAGACATATACCATAAAGACAAAAAGCAATTCTGATGATGGAATTGTTCCCTTACTTTCCCTAAGTCCCAAAGAAGATCAAACCTTCCATCCATTGCTGAGTCAATACCCACACGTGTTTTACCACATCTGAACACAGCTTTCCTGATTGTATTCTTGCTGGTAACACCAGTCATCTTCCAGTACTTGTTCTTTAACCTTTCTTTTCTGTCTGTGCTACTTTTCCAATTTAATAAATCCTGATCCACATTACAAGGAGATTTCTTCTAATTATCAGAGAACTTTATTTTTACTGTTTTATTGCAATAGCTGAGTCCTGCCTCTCAAAGTAGCAGTCTACCTTGAGTACCCAGTAGGTGATGGCTGATGACTTCAATGCTGATGACTGTGCTCTGGATTTTATCTGGATTGTTTCATGCTGCAATTTTTTGCACATTAGAATCACAGGCCTAACTTTGAAAGCTGTTCCAGCTCTACAGGCAGCTGGTGCCTTTTTTAGTAGGTTCTTACTTTAGCTGACTTAAAACTGTAATTAATTTTGCTTCTTAAGGAGATAAATTTTTTATTTACTTTGCTGGCACCTGAAGAAATATTACATTAAAGCCAAAGAATGGTAACAGAAAATGGGAAACTTGACATTTTTGATAAGAGAGCATACCCACTTCAGAAGACAAAGTGGTTTACTTACTTTGCTCTCCTGGTCTTGTAGAGGTTTGGTTCAACCTTGTAAAATTATCCTGCAGGGACAGAACTGTATTTACAGACTTTCATTTTTTATCAACAAAAACTTCACATCCTCTTCTATCACTGATGCCAGCAGTAGCCTCCACGCTTTGCAGCCGTCTAGCTACTATAATGTGTGTCTCAGCATAGCTGAAAATCCATCCAAGAAGCAAATTACTGATCTCCATAATCCTGCATCAAGACTGCTGCTGGAACTGAGGGAGTTTGTTCAAAGACAGCTTGGCTAGACCTGCTCTCTCCTGCAATGACTGGGACATGTGATATCTGAAGGGGAGAAAATTACTCAGCTGGCTAACTGTGACATGCCCAGTCCCATTTTGCACAATAAAATTCAACAGGGTATTTTCAAAGGCTGGTGTAAAGAGTAGCACCCCTGATTTGTTTGGAAGAGCTTCTCAGTGACAGGAGACAGGGCCCAGTAAACAACAAGCCAAACTGAGTGAGTGCTGCCAGGAAAAAACCCCAACATTTCGCAAGCCAGTTACTAGGAAATTCAATCTTACTTACTCACAGCCTGGGAGAGAGGTCTCAGTTAATTCAGCTAAAAGCTCCATATGAGAAAGTCCTACAGATTTCAGTAGAAATTACACTGAGATTGACTTCTATGCAAATTATTATGCACAGCTCAAACAGAAAAAAATGCAACAATAACAGAAAACTGTGTCATTCCTGGAGATGTTGTATGGTAGCTGTGGTGGCTCTGTGCTTCAGAGACCATCCATTCTCCAGGTATTCCAGACCTGTTGGAGAGCTGTAGAGTCTTCCATCAGCTCTGGAGAGCTCCACAAATTGGTTTAAGCTAAGGAATGGAGCAAGGACTTCTATTCCCTATCCAGTCCTGTTGAAATGACTTTGTTTACAAGTGTCTACAAAACCATATGGAGACATTCTAGGTGATAATTATTTGCAACAACTTCTGTAATGCTTTTCCTGGGTCTCTGAATCCAAGACCAAACAACACCAGAGGAATGTGCCACTGCATTTACTGACTTTACAGGAGCTCTAGGAAGCAAATCAGTACCATTTGGAGCTTCTGAAGAATTAGAGGCTTGAGGACACACCAGGAATGAGAAGCTTCTTTTTGAGATACACAGTGCTGAACTGCCCCACACTTGGGCCTTCTGCCAGCAGTGGTAAGGCCCTGATTTCTGAAAAGCCCCACAGCACTGGAATGGTTCAGGTGAACAGCTACAGCTAAAGCCTGGTGCCAGCAGTACCAGTTTCCTCCTGCACAAGAAATGACCAGGGTAACTCTGTGGCACAAACCGGGCAATAGTAACTTTTCATCACTTCTATACTACTGAGGATAAAAATTCAGTGTGTTTTGAAGGTTTTGCTGTGTTCTCTGATTCACATCAATAATCTAAGCAGCACCTCTTACCTACTAATGTCTACATAACTGTATACAGTTCTCTCCTCTTACAGAAGAATCACCAGAAGAGAAAAGCTGATCTTACAGGACATGATCAGCAGAGTTTTCTGCATCTGAAATGCAACGTGTCTGTGGCATTTGTGTCAGCAAGAATAGGTTGAGCAGGGGATTAACAAAAGTTGTTTTAGTATTAAGTTGATGTAATTCCATTCTTCATGTGTGTCTGTGCAAAGGTAAAGCCCTCTTACTGCACTGCAGTGTGTCTCATTGTTACTAATTCCTGGGTCCTGTGAACTCTTCTGTGAATCCAATTGTTTTCTTTTCATTTATGGAATTTCTTACTAGCTGTTATTTTTAAATGAGACTTTGGTTTCTCACATGCCTCGTGGAAATATAGACAAATGTGAAAAACATCTACTGGAAAAATCTCCATACTTCAGCAGGCCCAGAGGATTTAGTAATCAGCATGAGATTTTCCTCCTCTCAATTACTGACTCTTTTGTTTTAAAAAAACAGCACTAATACTAAACAAACAAACAGAAAGCCCCAGTTGCTCCTCTTTCTCAGTGTTGCTTCTTGGATGACTTCCAGAATCATCTTTTCACTGTGATTGCTGAGATCCTGGGCTAAGGCAGCATTCATGAGCCTGAGTATTTCTAGAGGGGCTTTGGGGATTTTTAAATTTTATCTATCTATTATTTTAATAGGGAGGAGCCAGTATTCTGGTTTTGTTGTTTGGGGGATTTTTAAACAGAAAAAGCAGCAGAATGCAAATGGAAAATTAAGGACTGATTCACTGACTCCAGCGTCTCTCCAAAAACATGTCAGTCATTTGTTACAGCAAGAATGAGAAATACCTTCTGGTTGAGACTGTAAAACTCTGAAAAAAATTAGGAACTGCCATCCTTTCCCATAAGAAATCCTACAGTTCAGTACCTTCAAATTATTGCCTATGAGTCTAACACTCCTCAAACTTCAGGTTGGCTGAACTTGTCAAAATAAACAAATTCCTGCTTCATTTCCACTTGCTGATGCACTCAGGAGGAGGAAGCTGGCTGAAGACACGGCCCATTGCAGGTTTATTCAGCCCTTAAGTCATGGTGGACTGGACAAACAGACTGCAGCTCTTATTCCTTCCCCCACCCACCACCAGGACCTGGTGAGAAGTGAGCACTTCCACACTCTCCAGCCAGCAGGGCTTTGTAGCTCATTTCTGTTCCCAGTTCCATGGAGCATATCATTTTTTTCCATTTGACAAAAAGAAAAAGGCATGGCTTGGGTGAAATTGGAAGCCTTGCATCAGCCTGACATGGACCACTGGTCCCTGACAGCTCTTCACATGGCATCTGCTTTGCTCATCCACTGGCCCAGGGCCAGCAGTGGCTGCTGCCAGGTAGAAAGGGGAAGACTTAAGCAGGAGTGGGAGAGGAAAGGATCAAGTGCTGTCCTTGGAAGACTGGAACAAAATAATTTAAGCTAAAATTTTCAGTATGTAAAGAAAGGAAATACTGGCTGATCATCTGGGTCAGCTAGAGTAAGATTCAATAAACAAGTTAATGCAGGAGTTTAATCAATTCACATAATTTTAAAAAATAAAAAAGGTTCAGTGCAGAAGAAGTCAAGGTGACACTCCACAAGAGGAGTGAAAGACGGAAGAGCAGAAAAAAGAAGGTATGATGTCTTCAAATCAATCTTGGCAACATTTCTTTTTGGGAGTTTGAGCTGTCTGGAAGCAAACTATAAATGTTCTGAAAAATAAATGAATTCCAGGAGAGAAAAATCTCCATTTCAAAGCTCTGACACACTGTGTGGAGAGCCTTACATTTTGTGAGTATTCTAAGAAGTGGTGATGTGGCTGAAGGCCATCAGGATCAAAGAAAATAGAGCCATACTTTCCTTACTCTCTAAGACAAAGAGGGCATCACATCTTTTCCCCATTCACTAGCTTTCATGGACTTTACTGAATTCACTCTTCAAATACTCAGGGCAAGAAGATGTTGTTAGCCCATAATAAGAACTCTTCCTACTGCAATAGCATGAGACAGGATGAGAGAGCTCCCATGAGAAGCAGCATGGACAGGAAATATGGACAAGAGTTCAGTGAGCAGATTAGCATTGTTTCAAATTAGGAGTGATTTAAGTTATGACTTGAGGATGACTTTTCTGAATCACATCAACACCATGTGTTTTTCAATGCCTGATGTCAAAGACTTAGCTCATAAGTAATAAATTAGGAACCATGTTGAGTTAAGAGAGTGTAAAAATAATCAGGTTTTTCGACAATGATAAAAACGAGTTTGTGCCCTCTGAATTAAGCAATATAGATACAGGCTAAGCTGAAGTACAGTAACTTAATCACAATTTGAGATAGACCAGTAAGTGTGCAGAGAACTTTAATGCTGACAGATACTTGAGTACAGGAAGCAGAAACAGCACTTCTAGAGTTAAATACATATATTCTACTGCTGCATCTGGGATTAAACTCTTCCTGACAGTTCCCTTTGGCTTACATTACTGAACTAGATAAGATAAAATTACAGTCTAAACAAACGTAAGCAGTCTTTAAAAAAAAAAAAAAAAAGGATGGTTTTATACTGGAAGATGATGACTGCCAGCTAAGGAAAGTTCAAAGCATCAGCATGACTGGAAATAGTATTACATGAAGTGATCCCAAGATTGCAACTTACCTCTTCCCTGTGATTCTTTATTGGCATACAGAGAATGCTCTGAGTCTTATACCCTGTGATCTGGTCAACTTCTGCATTGAATCTTGGATCCTGAGACAAGAAAAAATACAATTATTAGACTACTAGCCTAAACACCAGTTCTTTTTCTTCCTTGGCTTATAGATTAAGAGAAGTTTAATATTTCATTTGATTGTTACCCAGGATAACAAAGGTTCCATTACTAGCCAAGAATTACATAAAGTCGTTACTATTGGTGTATTAACAACAAAAAAGCATTTGTGTGGAACATGAGTGCCAGTAGAAGACAACTTCTATAAAGAACAAAGAACCCAAACCCTAGAAGAAGCCTTTTTTTTGAGCCTAGACCATCATTATAATAAAATACTGATGGATTAACCATCCCTAGTTTAATTTTTATCAAGAAATTACAGAAATAAACTGAGAGAGATGGGCCCACAGAGGAACACTGTTTCATGAATGTGGTTAGTGGTTTTGCTTTTATCAGATTGCTTGTTTCATTTATTCACCTCAATATTGAACTCTGAATAATCACCTCAATAGAACTCTGATTTTTTTAGTCCTTGCTTCATGTTTCTGTATGCACATGTGTCTGTAGTACGTATATTATAACCAAAACCATGGTGTCAGGTTTGCATCTTGACCACTTTAAGTCAATATGGCTCCAAATACAGGGACTAAAATGACAACATTCCAGCAGCTGCTAATGTGGCTTCTTCTTTTTTTAAGAATTGCTGAAGACAAATTTCCTTGGCTTACCTCATAGGCATTCTTGATGTTGAGAGGCTGCCCTATGGCTGCCACGTGACCCACAATGCCCTTGTTCCACTCCAGGCGAATGCAGTTGTTGGAAGCTTCTTCCAGGGTGGATCCTTCTGCCACGTCAAACAGCCTGCTCATGAGAAACTTCTCATTCGAGCTGTCCTCACATACCAGGAACAGGGAATAGCGATCGGCTGCGATCAGCTCGTGGATGTGTAGGAAGATCTTATGGCAAAGCGCTGTGACATCTAAGTGACTAGAAATATCTTTGACAAGTTCTAATAGTCTTGAACACTGATCCCCTGCACTGGTCTCAATCCTTGGAGATTGCAGAGGCATCTGTTCCTTCTTGTCAGAGCCAGAGAGGAAGCTCACTGCTCCTACCGAGTCCTTGACAAAAATAGGCCTTAAGGGTCTGTCAAATTCAGAAGCAGAGATTTTCCTCGCTGGTGTCCCAGAGTTGGTGGTCTCAGCACAAGCAGGCTGGTGACAGGCACAGGCTTCACTCTGGGACTTGGTTCCCTCCTTGCAGACTGGGATGGTGTGAACTCTCTCAGCAAACCATGCATTAACCATTTCTCTGTAAAACAAAACCAAAAATACAGTGAATGATGCGAACTGAAAATCCTCTAACGCACAATGGAAGCTGACACTGTGAAGAGGATAACTAAACCTTTTCACACAGAGGACGTTGAAGCACCTTTAGGCTCTTCTGTATCAATATTCTCCAATTCTACGCAGCACTTAGCCCAGATTAAGCACTAACATTTTCTGCCCCATAAAAAAGAAGCTATTTTTGCCTAGAGGAAATTATGAATAGAGCAGAGGAGGACCACTTACACTGTGGCTTTCAGAATGCAGATCAGAAGTTTACACCATAATTTTGTGACTGAAAAGTTCCAGTCCTTCCCATTCCATTTCTGTACAAGACATATATATATATTCATATGAAGACAAAACTTTCTGTTCCTAACCTCTAAAAAGATAATTTTGAACTTTAATTCTCTCTGTCAATCACCTGAAGCCCTTCCTATTTTTCTGTTGCCAATATACTGTTTTTAAGTAAGCTTCCCCTGCCCTCCAAGTTAATAAAAAATGCTGGTTGGACTCAAAGCATAAAAGTTTTGTTTAAAAACCGTCAAGGAAACGTGAATATTTCCAATTCAACCCCCTTCAAAATAGTGAAAGAACAGACTGTTTTCATGCATCTCCCCTATTTCCTTTCCTTGCAGATGACGCTCATTGTCTAACTCAACCCCAAATACTGAATAACCCTAAAATTGTATTTTTAAGAGTTCATCACCAATTAAAAAATACCATGCATCTCTAGTATTTAACCATGTTTCTCAAATTAACTTAGTATGAGGAAGCGAGCCCTAATAATGTCCTCACTAAATACAGTATATTGTCATAACATTAATATACTTTTTTTATCACTATAATATTTTCTTGTTCAAAATTGGAGGGGTTTTTGTTCAGGTTTCTTTTTGTCTTTTATTTGGTTGGATTTTTTTATACACAGGGCTTTTTGTTTCACTTGCTCAGCGCTGATGACTCCTCACAGCACATGCCCTACTCTCAGAAGAAATGGGTTTTTGCTGTATTACATAACATACGAGCCTAGGAACAGCAAAAATCCTATTAACAAGTCTGATCTTTCGGAAACCTTTCATGGTGGTCATGTTTTAAATTTGGGATATTTTTTATTTTTTCAGCAGACCACAGGAATTCTGAGAGTGAAGCTGAATGAAACCATGGAACTGAGTCAGGTTAGTCAGCCACTGATCAGTTACACGCATTGGTGTACGTTACATATGAAAAGCACTGTACAACAATCTTATTTTCCTTACAGCACAATTTATCTTTGTTGTAGGATGCAATACTGCAAGCACAATTAACCATTAATTCAAAGCAAAGTGATCAATTAAAATCTAAAGTCCAACAATATTATTTTTAATAGCAAACCATTCACAAAAGCAAACTTATTTGACTTCTGATAGGAAAGTTTGAAAGTTTTTTCAATCACGTATCCTGTGGAGACCTCAACTGTAGGCAAACATACTATAAAAAGTTGAATTATTAAAAACTACCAATGATTGTTCTTTATTAAAGCAGTGATGCCAATTTTTTGTGGAGTTACTTTAGCCAAGTGTTTCTTGCACTGAAGCAAAGAACAATTAACTTATTATTAGAAATTTGACTTTAACAATATTACTTTACAGTACTTAAACAGGATAAACATTACATGTGGAGACTGTGACCATTTATTAGTGCAATGCATAATATGATTTGCATAGGACAGTGTCACACTTGCAAAAGCTGTTTCAGTGAGAGTCAAAATAAGAAGCTAGCACTTGGTAGCACTTGGAATTTTCATTTATTTAACTGAATGAGAAAGAGTAAAAATTTTTGATTAAAATGACCAAAAATATCCTGAAGAAAATTAAAAAGCTAAAGATACAAAAATCTGTATGTAAATACAGTACAATCTCTAAAATCAGTGCTGGTAACTCTTGTCAGCACATGTGTTATATAGGGCTCCTTTTTGTTTTACTCTGATCTCCTCAAAATAAAAAATTACGTGGAAATTTTAGCTTCTCCAAAACAAAACTACCGTCTAGAACTAAGGCTGCAGAAAAGAACCTGAAAATGCCAGCTGGATGCCTTTAAACCTCAGACACAAGAAGGTAGGTATAGAATAATTGATAAAGAAGATTGGTGGCTTGACCCAGATTCATGTGTGTGCTGACTTGATTTCTGAGCACTGAGGACTGGCATTAATGGAAGGTAAGATCGAAAAGTCACAGTAATAACATAGTACCAGATGGAGGGCGTTCTCCAACAAATGATGAGGCCCAGAAGCCATGTAATTGAAAATGCACAGGCATGAGCCTGTACTGTTGTTGGGCAACAGCAATTTGCAGAGCAATCTGATTCACTGCTTACTTACTCCTGAGGAAAGGAGAATATAAAAAGCTATCATTTTCCCTTCTCCTGATTTACACTGAATTTTCATACATGGATGTGTTGATACAAGATGCAAGGCAGAGAAATAATCCTGTACCCTTCATGCATAAAGCAAAAGCTAAAGCAGAAATTTGATCAGTTGAAACCTGTCATTTTATTTATTCTGCAGTGTTGTTCTATGATTTCCCCAGGCCTTAATGGTGTAGGAGTAGCAATCAGTAAGAACAATGTACTCTGAATTCTAATACCTGTTCTCAAACAGGTGGCCGTGAGATTATTAATTTTTTACCCTCTTGCTTTTTTACTGCGTAAAATAAGCATACATTTCTTATGAAGGTTATTGAGGGATGTGGACCATAGCTGAAAAACCTTTCACATGAAAGGAATTAAGTTTAACAAGAACTGACTACTTGTTGGGTATCTGCACTCTTTATGAAGCTCTTAAACATTGAACAGAACAGAACTATATGTGGAGCTGCATAATTATGAGTAAGATATTCTTGTCCTTTAATGTCTCTTGGATGATGGTTCAGTAACTTGCCAACATAGTGTGTGATTCTCAGAAAGCTCTTTAGATTAACAACAAACCCTTAACTAAACTGGTTAAAGCATCGTTTTCAACTTCAAACCATTTAAGCATTTTACTTTGAGCAACAGGAAAGCCATTCAAATTCAACTGGAAAAAGAACAGTGTTCAGTGACCTTTACCAAATGCCTCTTCTAACAAGGAAACTATTTAGCTCCTTTTACTCACCCAGTTACACACACGGCTGAAAGAACCAGCATTTCGCATGAGCTGACGTATTCTAACTCTATTTAAAATCTCTCAGTGTCTTGACATTAATTTGCTTGTTGACACTCAGTCCTATTTAACAATGCATGACAAGAAGGGTATTATGACCAACACAAGTAGTCTCATAGCACAGAATTAGCTCAGCAGATATCTGACACCAGACATGTCCTGAGCCACAACTGAGGTTCCTGGAAATTAGCAATGAGTGCCATGTACAATTAAGATGTCATTTTGAAAGGACTGCAGGAAGAAACAAACACTTGTGACTATTCATGTGAACAGTGTTCAGGAAGCATTGGCATTGTCAAGAGCTGACTGTAAGGACAAGACCTGGCTGTGGTTTAGAAGTTGCAGGAGCAGATACGGATCCATAGTGATCCATGCAGACAGTTAAACTTGACGCAGTGTCTCTATCCCACCGTGGCAATCACTGCATGTTGAGGAGTTACAGCATCCATTCCTCATGACCTGCATGCCTCCTTTACTGCAATATGATCCTTTAATATGAACCTTCACTCAAGAAAGCTGTAATTTATCCCAGAGTTCATGAACAGGAATAGTAGAATATGAAGTAACCATTTTTTAGTCCTTTCTATCAGCCAAATCCGATCTTTCCTCTATAAAACATGACAGCAGTGACAGCTGAATTTGGCTGGTGACTTCATCAGCAGACGACAAAATGGGAGAGAAATCTTGAAGAGATAGTGCTAAGAAGAGGATAAAAATGCAATGGCAGGCAAAACATTGAAGAAAAAAAAATTGCATGGTTCTTCCCTCTATCACTGCTTATATACAAGCACACATAATCTGCAGTTCACAAGACCTTGTGCACTTCAGGGGAATTAAGAAAGATTCCTTTGGCCCCAACTTGTTAAATGCTGCACAGAAGGTAGACCTGTCCCTAGAGCATGAAGTTTTCAGTATTTATAGGCAATAAAAATAGAAAATCATGATGAAAGATGGTTGAGAAAACACAGGCAACATGTCTTGAGCCAGGTCATGCAGGAGGGCACAAGTAGAGCTGAAGAGAACCTTTCTGTATTTCCTGTGCCATATGCATCAAATCACACTGACAACACTAATCACTATTCTACTCATACACTGGGAATATTAAATAATTTATTGTACCCATCTTTGCTTCACTGTGATTATCTTCAAAGTACACAGCAGACTTCTCAAAAAGAACCCCAACCCAGTGAAGATGTTTAAATATTAACAGCCAGATTGTGATTGTCTTGTTTACACATATATAACCACGATGCCTATGTAAGAACACACCAATGTGACCGTTCAGCACAACTGCTTGGCACCTTTGGAGAAAATGTGCAAAAAACAGAATGCAAAGGTAACACTGAGATGCAACAGTGACAGTAAAAACTGTATGTTACTTATCTTGCACAAAGAATGCATAACACTTGCAGTTCTGTAACAGAACACAGCGATAAGAAGCTTCCAGTGAAACAGCAAATAATTCCCCATTTTCTCTGTTGCTCACAAACCATTCATATATACAATGCGTAATGTTTTAGTAGTTGCATGGTCTGTTCTGCTAATTTTTCATTCAAACCAACAGTTACTGATAACACACTTTAAGAGAGGGATTACAAACTTGCCAGCTAGAAAATGCCAGCTTTCAAGTGTCTGAATTCCTGTGGCCTAACCCTGCCAGTGTTGAAATCAACAATATTTCAAGCTGAACTTCGTAACTAGTTTCTCAATTGCCTTCCATAAAATAACCACTAGATGTCTTCGAATTTCTCTCCAGCATCTTGACATAATTTAGACATGGAAATCATTTGAAGCATTAGCAAAAACTCTAAAACTATTATGTTTTAGCAAATGAGTTTGAAATGCAAAGCCATTTGGATATTACACTTGCCTTCCCATTTTCTTTCTAGCACGTCCTATTTCACAGTCACATTCTAAGTGGTTTTGTCTCTTTCCTAGCAGTGAAAATATTTAAATAAATTGTGTAAGGCCTCACTAGATGGAAACAGTAAACTGACAGAAGTGTTTTCAAACTGACTAAAAGAGGAGATTTACAAAAACAATAGTTGTTTTTTCTTAAACCCTTCCCAATTATAGTTAGTGGAGATGCCATTTCTCACAGTGGTAGGCAAGCAGTTCTGGAATATGAAGTATGACACTGCCAGTTTTTTAGCCCAACTTGGTCAAATATATTAGCATACATTTAGCTTTAAACATTTCAAGTGGTACAAATGACTTCTGTTTGAATACAGTTCTTAATTTAGAACATGAATTCTTGATTCAAACTATGCTCATGAGAGACAGAAATAACTTTTTAGAATGATGAAATTTTAATCTTGTCTAAATGCTCTTTTTAATAGAGGGCAGAGGTTGCTTTATTATTTGTAGCAAAAGTACTCAAATTGGAAAACTAACACTGACAGGCTATTCTTGGCTATTTTCAAGTTTTCTTTAATAACCTAAATGCAAGCTTCACTTTTTACAAGAATCCTTTCCTCCACAGAAGAGACTTTCTATTTGCACTATAAAGAAAGACAGAATAAATCCTCAGGGATTAAAGTTCAAATTCTAAAACATGACCTTTATTTCTCCTCTATATGTTTGCTTCTTGCTCCAAACTCAAAAAAAAAAAAAAAATTAAAAATAAGTAGGTACCAAATGATTTTGTTGTGGAAAGCAATATCAATACTTTTAGTGAAAGATGGATTACGAGGTAAGGTCACACCTGCTTGGAGACCTCACCTAAGCTTTTGGCACAACTTCAGTTCCCCTTAAATTCCTAAACCAGGGGTTAAGTATGACTTAAGTGGTGCAGAGGCTCTGGGACGGCTCTCTCTGCTGGGGTGAGCTCTCCATAATGCACAAATAAGTGGGAAAAGATATATCCTTTACTAAGCAAATATATTTTGTGGCTATATTTTCAGTGCCAGACCCAATGTGAAATCACAACCATTGTGTTATCCACGAGGGCTATTTGAGATGGGCTTCTTTTCTGGCACTTCACAAATAGCTCCTTTTGTATTTAAAACCTTTTTTTTTAATATAGTTTTCTTCAAGTAAATCATATAAATGAGAAAGTATTCCATGTAAATTTATGTATGTTTCTTTACCAGTAAGGAAGATAAATGCTTCTATACTGTGGTTTTATTAAATGTATTTTTTCCACGACAAAACCAAAATGCTTTAATGGGGAAAATGATAATAGGTGGTAGCATATTAGTTCAAGTCAAGAATGTATTGCCTAAATCCTCCTCACAAGAGGATTCTGCAGCAGATACCTAACACAGAACTTGCATGAACCTCTACAATTTAGAAATCAAAGAAATATTGAACTTTCTTGAGTCTTCTGCAGTGGCAATATATGCCTCAGCTCCACTTTTCTCCCCAGTTGCCAGAAATTTGACCCTGTTCTCTAAAATCTGCCCAGTTACAGCCAAAAAACCACCCAACGATGGAAATGAGATTTCAATGCCTATTGGCATTATCAAAACTATACTTTTATATGGTAGTAGTTACCCTGAAACAGAAGGAGGCAAAAAGGGATGTTAACTGTCAGAGTACTTCACTCCATCTTACTTTCTACCCATCCTCTAAGGTTTACCAGTGTATTTTAATTAATGTATTGTGCAAACCTGTTTGTTTGTTTATCACCAAGGGCAAGCAGAACTGAGTAAAAGCACATTCTCCTTGTAGCCTCTCAGTTTCTGCTAACTAGTTCATCTTCACACCAAAAATTCTGTGTAGAAGTTCAGTTTAGAGCTTTGGGGGAATTTAAGATGTAAATTGCTAGTAAGTGGTTTCTTATCGTTTCTCAAATGACAATTTCTTCAGTCTGCAGTAATTGCTGTTTAAGAGATTGTTTCCAAAATATTCCAGCACACACCTCACTTCATTTCCAACAACAAATGCCAGAAGTACTCAATCATGTTTACAACTTGATGAATATGGGTAACATTCCTTACCTTCCTGAATGCTTTTTGCATCAGTAGTTAAAAATATTTTGGGATGATCTTAAAACTTTGCTGTTATCAAGAAAGGCATAAGGGAGGATATGGATACATTATTTATAAGTGGCATAACTATGAACATCATTACACCAACAAGAAAACTTTCCAAGATTTCACAGAAATTGATTTTTTTTTTCCTGTACTCAGTTCTCAGAAAAGCTCAGTAAACATCCAATAAAACCAAGTAGGTGGGAGAAAATACTCTGATCCCCTGCATTGATACCACTGCTTCCTGTGGTTTTCAAGCCATGGTCCCAAGAATCAGTGGGTTTGCAGCCCTCTTGTAAATGCTTCACGCTGGGTAACTTAGAAAAGCAAGCACCCTTTCAGCATATGCCAACCATCAGCACAGGATTCTATGCCCCCAGTAGAAAGCTGTTGAATCAATCATGGAAGTTCAAAGCCCACTGTCCACTTAGCAAGGTCATGTTAGGAGTGCATATGGCTCATACCTGTGCATTTTTAGGATTATTACGTTTTTTGTATGCAATACCTTTTAAAGAAAAACATAGGCCACAGCACATTTCAGTGCAGAAAACCTCCAACAGCTCTTTGAAAATCAGAATTTTCATTCAATTACAAAAATTTAAGCACACATGCATTCCCAATGCACAGAATGCCTATGACACGTAATATTATGACACTTCAGATAGCTGGCTCAAACTGAACAACGTTTTTAAAAGTCCTCTAGACAGAGACTGGAAGGCAAATGTCCTGAGTAATGTAGTACCGCAGGCAGCACATTACAGATTGATTGTCCACCAGCCATCAAGAAGAAAAAAAAAAACCCCAAACAACTGTGCTTGAGTTTTTTGAAAGTAATGAATGTAATTGATATATTCAAGTAATGCAATATCTGAATTTTAGCACAGTTTCCCAGTAAACATCAGTTCTGGAATCCTCAGTGAAGCACTGTGAAATACCATGCTGTTAAGGACATTTATTTTTCCAAATACAACCCCACCTAAATTCATTTGTAAATATTTCTCAAACCTGCTAATAAGCCAAGATGTACTTATAACAAAGTAATCTTATTTCCACTGAAAGGCATACAAGATTTGGGTCAATAATTTGTTTTCATCACACCATACTTTTAGGGAATCAGACAAAAACTGCCTGTAACAATGCAGTTACCTCTAATCGAGAGGAGAAATTTTACCTTGGCTGTTTTGGCAGTCTTCTGAGTGCAAAGAGCACTAAGAGAGAATCACTCCTGTATTTTTAAAAGTAGGGACAAACAGGAAGTCAGAAATACAGAAATATTCCATAGTGGGTTGAAGTAAGTGCGATGTTTGAGCATGGCAATGCATGGCTTGTTTTTTTTTAAAAGAACATAAAAAGATAAAACTTCAGGAAGACAAAAAGGGTAATGAATTTAGCCATAAATGTGACCAAAAAACCCCCAAAAACCTGCAGACTACACCTTTATAGCGTCTAGTTAGAACAACTATAGTTGTAGAAACAAAGAAGAATTGCCCTACTTGAAAATGTTTCTGCTTCTGGAAAGCCAGAATATGATAGACAATTCGAAAACTTTGGAAGGGGAAAAACAACAAGAGCTGGGGAAAAAAAAAAAGCTTAAATTTTGTCAGAGCTTGGCATTTAAAAACTCATGACCCTTAGGTGTGCAGTACCAAACTCCAGCCAGAAGTTTTGTCAGCCAGTACAGTCTCACTGAGTGAACCAAATTCATCTCGTCCCCGAGTGTGCTGGTGACCCACTTCCCATTTGTTGTGCTGCACTTTGATCATCCTGGAACAGCACCTCATGGATAACAGCTATTTATATTGTCTCCACATAGCACTCGTCTCCCTGGGACGAAATAAAGTAATAAATAAGTGATTCCATACCTTCCTACTCATGGGATCCCAGTTTGTTCACCTACTCAAAGGAGGAAGGATTTAAAGTAGAATTGTAGCCTCGCACTGCACAGGTGGAGTTCAATCAATGCAGTGTTATCAGAGAATATCCATAAAGCCAGCCCAGCCTGGAAAGAGGCCAGGATGTGGCCTTCCTGCAGACACTACCAACCTCGAGGCATTGCAGATCAAAATACGAGGTGTAAGCCCTTGGAATGTGCTCATCTTGTACAACACATTGTAGGGCAGACAGGAATGCAGGTGCACACCTGTTAAGCAGACCTGCAGCCCTTCTCTGCAAGAATCCAGAACATGGACTGGGGAACACAGTGACTTCAACAGTTGTCACTTTATGAACAAATTGTGAATAGAAAGAAACACGTTTTAAAGTGCCACCTTGCCAGAAAATACAATTTTTATTTAAACCATGACAACAGATACTGATACCAAACTGCCCTATGCAAACTGGATCGGGGGCAACTATTCAATTATATGAGATAAGGACCCTAACCCCATACTTTAAAAAATCTGCAGGTGTAACACCACACAAAGCATACATATTATAAGTATTATTTAGACACCTAACTAAAACTTCTTTGTGTGTGGAAATTACTGACAGAACTACCATATAAAACACTGAGGGAATTAATTAATTGGAGAAAAAAATAAATGAACTATTCAACACTCATTATAAAATTGTTAAATTAGGTTCTAACTCAAAGCTCATTAATATGATCATTAATACGGCTGGTATGATACAGTCATAAGTGATGGAGCTGGTGATCTTTTTCTATTCCTATGCAGAAGTATTTGAGAAACAGATACAGAAACTATCCATTAGCAATTGTGCCTCACAACGTGCAGCTGAATATGCCTCTGTGCTCCGCAAGATACTAAATTAACTAACTTCTTGGTCTATTGCTTTCAGGATCTGTGAGAACTTTGGTATATTATGAAACAAAACAAAAAAAAAAAAAGAGAAGCAGTAAATTCTGATTAGAAGAGAGTTGAAACTAGCTCAAGGAACACTGCTTTACTTCAGGGAGTAAATATAATGCTAAGTAGCAAAACATTAACAGCATAGTCTTTGTTCAGTGTTAGCTGCTCTACAAAGATTCAGCTAAAACAAAGCATGGTATTAGATGTTATAGTTTTCTCTTTTCAAGCTCTAAATAACACTACCAAGTGAAGCATTAAACCTCTTTACAAAGTACAGCAGTTCTTTCAAACTACTTAGCTCTACATGCTATCATCTTTGAACCCACATAGTCAAGTAATTTGTCATTTGTCTTTTCAAATACAAACTTACACATAAAATAGGTATTCCTTATTATATATAGTTTTCTATTTCTACAATAAGGACTAAAAAACATTCCATGCAAGACAGCAGAGAAGAGAGTTTTGAGACAATTGCAATGTTTCCATCATTTCAAAAACATCACAGAATTGTTGCCAAGCAAGGACTCAAAAGTCAACAGTTTTCCTGCAAACCCATCTCTAACTGCAGAGGCATCGCCATCACGGAGACTCGACTGAATTGTGTTTTCTGAACTACTGCCTTTTTCAGAATGGTACAAACACAAAACTGTGCCTCAGCATGAAAAAAAAAAAAGTCTAACCGAACCTGCCCATGGGTAAAAGAAATCTGACACAGTGGTTACTATTAATTAGTATTCCTATTTGTCCAATACTACATCCAGTTCCCAAAGAAAGTGTGACAGGCTGAACTAGGAAAATGCTACTTCTCAAACCTGCTAACACCCTATTTCCTGGGCAAACAAGCTGCCCTTCAGTGCCACACCATGTACTAGTGTTCTGGAGAGCATCAAGGTTAACTACTTCCATCTATACATCCTGCACCTATTCACAGCCTTAAAAAAAAACCCCAAAAAACAAACTAACATTTACAAGACACTTCTAAAGGCATTTTTTTCTTCCTGTTAAATGAACCTAAGGAAGCAGCAGCAGAAGAAAGGGGACTGTCTGACAGATGGTCACAAGCAAGCAGGTGACCCCTGAAGCTTTCTAGCTCTTGGCGAGTCAATTATTAATGGGGATTTCTCTTCTTACCGCCCCATCCCATGTAGAGAGGAGCAGCAAAACCTCATTCAGAATGCATCCATCCCTGCTAAGTGAACCGGGAAAGAAGCAAACCAGCAGCGGTGAGCAGATGGTGCGAGCGGCTCGGGAGCGGGAGCGCAGCGGAGAGAGGAGCGAGCGAGCCCGCGGAGACGGCGCGTCCGAGGAGCCAACCGCAAGACTTACTAACCCGAGCTCCCGCTAAGATATACTGCAGATCGCCCGGGCTCTGTATCCCCACTGCTTTGTTTATCGGAAAATATTCAAAATGGAAACCTGACCCCACTTCTAAAAATAGCCGAATTTATTCCAATTCAACTTGAAGTCCCGCTGTTGAAGTGTGTGACAACAGTGAGCAAATACCTCGTCTTATCTCCAAAAGGCAGCATGTCAAGCCAAGGGGGGGAAATGCCCAGACGAGCTCTTCAGGTCCTCAATATTGGGTTCTTCGCAGGAACCGGCACCGAGAAGGGGCGAGCGCGGAGCGGCCGCCCCAGAGCAGCGGCGGCGCCCACCGGCCCCGCGCCGCCCCCTGCCGGCAGCGCGCCCGCTCCCCGGGCAGCGATCCCTCCCTGCCCGGCGCTGCACCCCGCTCATCCGGGCAGGGATCCCTCCCTGCCCACCGCCCTGCCCGGGCTGCACCCCCGCCTCCCTCCTGGGGGAAGGCGCAGCGTCCCAGAGGCGCTCACCCGGCTGGACGGGCTCTGCGCCCTCCTCCTCGGGAGGAGCTCCGGTCTCGAATGTACCGCGCACGGCTCGTCAGCTCCCTCGGCACTTAACCCGTAGCCCTCGCCGCTCCGGGGGCCGCCCTCATGTCAAAAAAGGTGACGAACCCACAGGGTGACGGAGCTCTTGAAGAGCAGCGCTTTGTTTTGAGATGACTAAGTACTTACACAACCCGCCCTCCCCGAGATAGCAGATGCCCTTTGAGGCTTCTACCTACTTCGCAGGGCGGGGAAATACATAGTTGCTTGCTACTCACGAGAAGTTGACCATGTCTGTTTTGAACCGAGGAGAACACAAATAACTAAAAGTCTAAGGCAGGGAGCTCCGAGGCTGGGACAGCTTCACTGAGCGGCTCGCCGTGCCGAGCGGGCGCTCCCCGCCGTAGAGTGGCCGCGGGCCGGGGGCTGAAGGCGAGAGCCCGCGGGGAAGAGCCGCATGTGCCCCTCGGTGGCAGCCGAGCTGCTGCGTGGTGGTTTCAGTTCTTTCTCGTTCGAGGC